>NC_143019.1:139893291-140065791 GCF_055824585.1 Amblyomma mixtum | reverse complement strand
CTAGATTGAAATAAAACTGAACTTTAAAATTGCCGGCTCTAGAGAGAATATATATTTTAATGCGCAACCCGCGAACTCCTTTCAGACGTTGTTATCAAAGCTACGCACACGCACTCATGTCCTTTTACTTCTCGCGCACTTGGATTTAATTTTTTTTCTTATAACTAGTGTCATTGTGTTTCTGTCGTGTCCGGTCGCTGTGTTGAATGCAGCGAAAGACGCACACGGTACTTTTAGACTTCGTTTATTTAAAGCCGATGAGGGTGCGACCAGCGTCGACCGAGGCAGGAGCCGAACTGGCCGCCCGAAGAAAGGAGGGAGTGGAGAAGCGTCCACGGCAGGGAGGAGGGTGCGGGGGCGCACCGTGGGGGGGCATCCGGCGACAGCGTGCGACGAGGGGCAAGCGGTCGTTAGGAGGAGGATTGAGTGGTCGTTAGGAGGAGGATGCGAACTGTCGTTAGGAGGGGAATGCGAGTGGTCGTTAGGAGGGGGCGCACACACACAAAAGCAACAAGGGGACACAACACTTCCTTCCCCCTTAGAAAGTTGCCTGGTATCGTGCAGGGGGTCGGCGCTCACGCGTGGAGGCGCGCTGGCTTTGTGCGCTCGGGGGAGAAACACTTGTAGGCTGGCTGTTGTTCGCTGTGTCTCCTAGGTCTGTCCTGGGCGAAGTCTCTTCTTCCGGGAAAAGGTGCCAGGCTATGTGGGAAAATGGTGCACGTGTTCTCTCCGCTGGCGGACAGCTCTCAGACGGCGTCGTAAATCTACGCAGCTGGTTGAGATGTCGGCGTGCTACTGTGTCATGTATGTTGACGAGCCAAGAGCGCAGGCCTATGCGTCTGACAATTGTAGCTTCCTCCCAGCGTGGCTTTTTCAGAAACTGTCGGGCGAGGACGCGCTGCCCCTCATTAAGCGTGCCGCAGCGCGGAATTGCTTTTTCTTCCCGGAACGTCTCTGCCTTTGGCTCGGGGAGGATGGCTGTGAGCTGGGTTCGCATTTCACGCTCGAACATCATTTTCGAGGGGGTCTCGCCTGTTGTGCTCTGAACCGTCGTGTGCTGCTTGAAGAGAAAGCGCGCAAGGCGGCGCTGCAGTGAGCCTGTCTGATCTCTTTCAAGGGCGCGTTTTAGCTCGGCTACGTAGCGCTCGGCTTGTCCGTTTGTCGCTGGGTGGTAGGGGGCCGATGTAACTGATGAGATCCCGTTGTCGCGATAAAACTTGAGGATCTCCGCAGACACAAACGGTGTTCCGTTGTCCGACACTACCTTGCGCGGCAGGCCGAACGTTGCAAATAGTGATCGGAGGTTGTCAATGACTGCTGCCGAAGTCGTCTGTCCCATTTGCCTTATCTCAAGCCACTTTGTGTAGGCATCTACGACCACAAGGAAAGTGCAGCCCTCAATTGGTCCTGCAAAATCAATGTGCAGTGTGTGCCATGGTGTGCCATGGCTTTTCCCATTCTGGGACAGGAGCTTTCGGCGGGGCGCTCCGGCTGCTCTGGCAAGGCTTGCATTCTCGCACCACTGTTTCGATGTCGTTGGCACACTTCTGGCACACTTTTTCATTGCAACGATGCCCCGATGTCCGGCGTGGATGAGAGACATAGCTTGTGCGCGTAGTTCTCTCGGCATCACAACTCGGGACCCAAATATGATGCAGCCGCGATGGGTGCTCAACTCTGTAGCTCGCCTGCGGTAAGCGTCGAAGTTGTCCCCTTTGAGTTTATGCACGTTGCCTTGTTGAACAGCTGTGTAAACTAGCCGGAGAGCTGCGCACTTCTGCGTAGATGCTGCAACTGTGCCTGCTGTAAGCGGAGGTTCTGGCAGTGCTTCGAACATCAGAACGTCTCCTGGTGGAAATGGTTCGTCAACAGTTGCGTCTGGTGGCAGACGGCTTAGCGCATCGGCGTTTTGATGTTTACCGCATATCATCACGCCTAGTGGAGAAAACCAGTTTCTCCCTAGAAGGCTTGATCCTGTGCCCTTCACAACAAGCAGAGGTAGCGTATGGGTCTGGCCGTTGTAGTTAACCTGCACGTTGGCAGAGCCCAATAGTGGCAGATTCTGTCCTGACCACGTTCGCAGGTGCGTGTCGTCTTGTTGCAGGGCGGGTGCGTCAGATGGCCATGAAGTTCGGAACGTGTCCTCACTGATCAGAGTACAGGCTGCGCCGGAGTCCACCTCGAACTTAATCAGCTGGTGATGTACGCTTACTTCTGTAAAAATCTTCGGTCGCGTGCCGAGATTCATGGTGTTCAGGTCGTACAACACAGATGGTGTTGCTGATGTTGTTCCATGGAGATCAGCTAGCGGCGTATTATCTGAGGCGTTGACGCTGTGATTAGGCTGGGAAGGTGACTTTATCTTGGCAAGTCTCCGTTTCGTAATGCATGCTCTTTCGATATGCCCTCGCTTGTGGCAAAAATTACACGTGGCTGACTGGAATCGACATCCCTGGGGGTTGTGTTGGTCGTCACACCGCCAGCAGCGTTGTGCCTTTTTGACCGATTTTACAACAACAGAAGGCTTGCGCACCTGGTTGCTTGTCTGGTGTACCGGCTCGGTGTTCCGGCGAATCCCTCTCTGCTGGTGACCGGCGCTCTCCGCTCGAACGGCGATGTCGTAAGCTTTGCTGAATGTGAGGTCCTTCTCAGCGAACAGGCGCTGCTGCAGTGACTCGTCACTCAGTCCGCACACAAATCTGTCGCGTAACATCACGTCCAAGGGAAGCATGGTGGTGTTAGCAGAAGAAGCTGCGTCTCCCTCCTGCCCGGTAGCTGTTGTCGACAGCGTTCCAAAATTGCAGTCGGCAGCGAGCTTCTTGAGCGCGGCTACGTAGGCGCTCACAGTTTCTCCTCCCAGTTGATCTCGTCGTTGGAAGCGAGCCCGGCTGTAGACCTCGGATGGCCTTGGGTCGTAGTGCTTTTGCAGCGCTTTTACGATGTCGTCGTAAGACACTGCCGCTGGTGTGCTTGGCTGAATAAGGGCGCAGACAGTATCGTAGGTCTGCTCCCCGCACAGCGTCAGCAGGTTGGCCCTCTTCAAGGCTGGGTCTGTGATGTTGTTAGCTTCAAAGTAGAACTGAAGGCGTCCAACCCACGATGACCACGATGAGCCGTTGAACTCTGGTATCTGATTGGGAAACCCTCGCGTAGCCATGGCTTGTCAATAGCGTTGCGTAGCGCGGGTCGAATCCACTTTCTCGTCGCCACTGTCGTGTCCGGTCGCTGTGTTGAATGCAGCGAAAGACGCACACGGTACTTTTAGACTTCGTTTATTTAAAGCCGATGAGGGTGCGACCAGCGTCGACCGAGGCAGGAGCCGAACTGGCCGCCCGAAGAAAGGAGGGAGTGGAGAAGCGTCCACGGCAGGGAGTGGCTTCCCAGAACAGGAGGAGGGTGCGGGGGCGCACCGTGGGGGGGCATCCGGCGACAGCGTGCGACGAGGGGCAAGCGGTCGTTAGGAGGAGGATTGAGTGGTCGTTAGGAGGAGGATGCGAACTGTCGTTAGGAGGGGAATGCGAGTGGTCGTTAGGAGGGGGCGCACACACACAAAAGCAACAAGGGGACACAACAGTTTCTAATCTTTTTTTTTAAATTTAGCATCCCGGCTAATTTCTTCGGACATGCTCCCAACCATCCATTGACTGCACTTACAGTTAGATCATGTTCGCGAAGCCATTGCTGTACAGTGCGGCTGCTCAGACAATTGTGAGATTAGCCGCGTTAAGTGGATTTAAATACTGCTCTGCCAATGCAGAAAAAGCGCGTAGTGTAAAATGAACCATGGGGAGATCAACGGTTGTAAAGGTCGCGGCGCTCGAAAAGCCAGTGCCGCCAGATGACATGCCAGAGGCCAGAGGAGAGAGACATGAAGAAGGCTGTAACCAGCCGGAGGGACGACGCTTGCCGGCGTTCTGGGCAAGCCGAGCGGGACGCGCGCCGGCGTTCTGGGCGAGCCGAGCGGGACGCGCGCCGGCGTTCTGGGCGAGCCGAGCGGGACGCGCGCCGGCGTTCTGGGCGAGCCGAGCGGGACGCGCGCCGGCGTTCTGGGCGAGCCGAGCGGGACGCTGTAACCAGCCGGAGGGACGACGCTTACAGCAGCATGGTCAGTGCAAGAATGAACCACTGTTTATTGAAGGCACAGCTTTTATAGGCACGAGCAAGAGCGCTGTACCTACTGCGCATTACTGTTGCGCATCGGCGCGATGCAATCACTGATGCGCGGCACTGATACGAACACGACACGTGTCCGTTACATCCTCCCTCGGGAAGGAACAAAATGAGACACTTCAATATAACAGTCACAGTTAGGGCACTTGATTAAAGTGTTCGTCATAGCGTAGCCTCTGTGGGGGCCGGGAGGTCCGAGTTGATCTTCTCACGGTGGGCGACGATGGGATGCTCGACGGAGAATTGTATCCACTTGCTGGTCGAGAGGATTCCTCACCGTTTGTAGCAGAGGCCACTCTAGAGGATTGTGCACCTGATTCAGCTGGTGTCGTAGGTTGCTGTGTACGGGGCTGAGAACCCGAACAAGTGTCGTCGTCGCTTTCACTGGTGTACTGCTCCGCCGTCCTAAGCAGATGCCGGCGGTTCCGCCGCAGCATACGTTGATGTTTGGTTTGTACCAAGTAGGATCTTGGAGCGCTTTCAGCAACGACCTTCGCTTTACGCGACCAACCAGCAGCATCCTGAAGTCGCACCGTTGAGCCTCTGTGTAGTGCTGCCAAAGGCTGTCCAGCCCTGGCTTGGTGGCGTTTCCTTACTGTAGTACGAGTCACCCTGCCGAAGTCGGGAAGGTTAGAACGAAGTCGCCTTCGCTGAAGAAGCTCACCCGGAGAATGCCCATCTTCCAGCGGTGTAGAGCAAGAAGACCAAGCCAGAAGTCCTCCCGGGCGTCGAGGGTCTTTTTCAGGATCCTCTTCACGATCTGCACTCCCTTTTCCGCCAAGCCGTTCGACTGCGGATAACGGGGGCTCGATGTTATATGATGAAAGTCATATGCTCTGGCAAACGTGGCAAATTCATGGCTCGAGAACTGGGGTCCGTTATCCGTGCATACTTCCACTGGTATACCATACCGGGCGAACATGGCGCTAAGGGCTGCGATCGTGGTTTCCGCAGTTGTGTTGTCGAGCGTGGCGACCTCGGGAAAATTTGAAAATGCATCATACGCAACCACGTACGACTTGCCCGCATAGGAAAAGATATCTACTCCAACCCTGTACCAAGCACATTTTGGAACGGGTCGCATTAGCAAGGGTTCTTCTGGCTGCCTGTACGCGTATTTTCTGCACGTTGCACAGCTTTCCACACGGGCAGTGATGTCGCCATTCAGACCAGGCCAAAAAATAAGTTTCCGAGCCCTCTCCTTACATTTTTGCATCCCAAGGTGGCCCGCATGAATTCTTTCCAACATGATTCGTCGCATACTTTTCGGTATGACGACTTTAGTGCCTTTCAGCACTACTCCATTAACGACAGAGTTCGTGCGAAAATGGCTTGAGTTCACCTGTCACTGGCTGCCCGTCCACCAAGCATGCTATCACAGTCTGGAGGTAGCAGTCCCGTGCAGTATCCAGCTGTAGCGACCGCAGCGTTTCGGAGGTGACCATGTAGCCCAAGGACTGGACGGCGTGAACCTCAACGTCGTGTGTTGTGCCACCTTTTTCTTCGACCTGATCCTTTGTTGACCGTGACAACATGTCAGCGAGAACGAGATGTTTTCCTGGAATGTACTGCAAGACAAAGTCGTACTTTAGCAAACGCAAAAAGAATCGTTGCACTCGTGGTGGCATGTCAGCAATTTCTTTCCGTGCTATCGCTACCAGCGGTTTGTGGTCCGTTTCGATAAGCACGTTTCTACCGTACACGAACTCGTGAAACCTTTCGCAGCCAAAACATATCCCAAGTGCTTCCTTCTCAATTTGGGCATAATTCTTCTCGGCTTGCGTTAAAACACGAGATGCGTATGCTACGGGCCTCCACTCACCACTGTAGTCTTGCAGTAATGCTGCACCAACGCCGTCTTTTGATGCGTCACAGGTAATCTTGGATTTTCGTTGCGGATCAAAGATTACAAGAAGGGGGGCGGTGGTCAGGATTTGTGTTAGTTTTTTCCACTCCTGCGCATGGTTATCTGTCCATTGGAATTCTGAGCGCGTCTTGATAAGCTCACGTAGAAGCGTTGTTCGCTCGGACAGTCGTGGGACAAATTTACCAAAGTAATTAAGTACACCCAGCATTCGCTGAACGTCACTCTTGGACGTTGGTGTTGGTATATTCACCAAGTTTTTGATCAGCTTGGGGTCAGGCGATATGCCCGTTCGGCCTATGATATCGCCAAGGAATCTGACTTCTTTCACCCTAAACTTGCACTTCTGGATGTTGAAAGTCAAGCCGGCTTTCTCGGCGGCTTTTAGCGCTGCTATCAACCGCTCATCGTGTTCTTGTCTACTGGAACCCCATACTAAAATATCGTCAATATATACCAGTACGCCGGGTAGGCCATCAAAGACTTGGCTCATACTCTGTTGAAATACCTCTGGTGCGGAAGAAATGCCAAAGGGCAGCCGGAGAAAACGGTATCTCCCGAACGGCGAAGAAAAAGTGCAGATCCTCGAAGTCCGCTCATCAAGCGGTATCTGATGATAGCCCGAATTTGCATCAAGGCAGCTGAAGTACTGGGCATTTGTTAAACGGGCTTCCAAATCTTCTCGCCTAGGAAGCGGGAATTGCTGCCTCTTTATGTACTTGTTTATAGCCCTGGGATCCATACACACCCTTAGCGTGCCATCTTTCTTCTTTGCCAAGGCTGACCCAGTCGGTAGGTTCGTTCACCCTCACAATGATGCCAGCACGTACCATTCGGTCAAGTTCTTTTTCAAGGGGTTCTTCTAGCGCCACCGGAACTCGTCGCGCTGGTTGCACTACTGGTATCGCTTCAGGTGACAAGACCATACTGTACGCCTGCTGCAAACACCCGAGGCCCTGGAATATGTGCCCGAAATTTTTCAGAAGGTCATCAGTTGCGGTCTTGTCTACGGCACATACCCTACGCTGGACTAGCCCCAGAGCTTCACTCGCTTCTAGCCCAAGTATGGCTTGACGCCCATTTTTCACCACAAAGAACTTCACTGTGGCAGAAGTGTTCCCAAGACGGACTTCAAGCGTACACGTTCCAAAACACGTTATGATGCCTCCGTTATACGCCCGCAGGATCGAATTAGTCGGCTTCAGTTCTTCTGCTCCCCGCAGTTTTTGGTAAATCGACATAGGAAACAAGCTTGCTTGCGATCCGGTGTCCACTTTAAAACGGATCGCACAGTTACGAACTTGAGCCTTGACCATCCAATCCCTCTCGCGCTTTGCCGTGGTGACTTCTAGGATGTCAAAGTCCGCGTCTTGCTGTTCTCGCACTTCACTGACCCCGGCTGACGCGCAGCAATTTGCGAAATGGTTCAGCTTGTGACACAAACGACACTTCTTTCCAAAAGCTGGGCATTGCTTAGGTTTGTGCCAGCGGTTGCACTTACGACAATGAAACTGTTTTTTTGCTTCTTTCCCCTCTTTCGAGGGAGCCGCGCGCCTCGAAATCGCGTCGACACTGTCGTCCCCTCTGTGCCAAACTTCATTCCGCTGTGCTAGCGTCTCTGCTGCTCTGCACATTTCCTCTGCTTTTTTCAACGTCAGCTGGTTGTCCCGCAGCATCTTCTCACGTAGTCGAGGATTACACGTTCCAAATACAATCTGGTCCCTTATCATCGATTCTTGCAGCGTGCCAAAGTTGCACTGTGCCGCTTGCTTTTTCAAGTCACGAACAAATTTTTCAAAAGGTTCTCCCTCCGCTTGCTTTCTTGAACGGAATACGTATCTTTCATGTACTTCATTGCTAACTTCGGCACAATAAGCATCAAACTTGCTCACCAAGGTGCTGTAGTTCGTCTTGTCTTCATTGTCGCCAAACTGGAAGTTGTTGAAGACGTCCAAAGCGTCGTCGCCAGCGATGCTCAACAGGAGTGCCGCCTTGGATGCATCCGATCTGGGCTGGTCCTTAGTCTCCGTCGCCTGCACAAATAACTCGAATTTCTGCTTAAAACGCTTCCAGTTTTCTGTTACGTTACCAGTCAGCCGCAATGGCTCTGGTGTCTTCAGCAGGTCCATCGCACGCCGGACGCAGGGTCGATTTCCATAGGCCTCAAAGGGCCACTTCTGACACCATGTAACCAGCCGGAGGGACGACGCTTGCCGGCGTTCTGGGCAAGCCGAGCGGGACGCGCGCCGGCGTTCTGGGCGAGCCGAGCGGGACGCGCGCCGGCGTTCTGGGCGAGCCGAGCGGGACGCGCGCCGGCGTTCTGGGCGAGCCGAGCGGGACGCTGTAACCAGCCGGAGGGACGACGCTTACAGCAGCATGGTCAGTGCAAGAATGAACCACTGTTTATTGAAGGCACAGCTTTTATAGGCACGAGCAAGAGCGCTGTACCTACTGCGCATTACTGTTGCGCATCGGCGCGATGCAATCACTGATGCGCGGCACTGATACGAACACGACACGTGTCCGTTACAAAGGCCGGTTTCCCTAACGACACAGTGATGGCTGTGGCGGAATGCCTCTTGAAGGAAGTCAGGGCAGGTGGCCGCCCTGGCGTGGCCGCCGGAGAAAGTGCCAAAAGGCTCAGGCGTACGGCTATACCGTACGTGCACCAGCTTTCGCACCGGCTGAGGAAAGTTGGAGGGAAGTGCGGTGTGGACGTCATGTTCACCGCCCCCGAAAAGCTGGTGCGCATGTGCAAAGCCGTCAATGAGAAGAGGAAACCGGTATGCACCATAGAACACGTGTGCAAGTTCGTTCCGTGCACTGCTGGCATTGTATACCGCATACCCCTCTCATGCGGTAGATGCTACGTGGGACAGTCTGGACGCTGCCTAAATGAACGGCTACGAGAGCATCGCACGCTGGTGGATTCATTGGCGGGGGGCAGCCATTTGGCTATGCATTGTAAGCGGTGCGGGTGCGTGCCGGCGTTTGATGCCACGTGTGTGCTTGGTAGGGGAGGCACAAGGTTAGGTCGCGAGATTTGTGAGGCTTATCACATTATGAGGGAAGGTGACAAGTGTGTAAGCACGACGTCACTTGCCCTGACCAGGAAAGAAACCATGTATCTGCGAAACAGTTTGCCACTTCTTGATTAGTTTTTTGTAACGCAGTGTGCGCATGTGCCACTGAAGTGTTTTAAGTACATGTTTGGTGTAGTAAACCTTTAGTTGATGTTTAGCGCTCGTCCTGTCTCCTTCTCTGTCTTTGTCCTAGTTTTATGCGCTAGTCTTTTAATTAACTATGTCAAACCAACTAGCCCAGCTTTCCGCCTTGAATGCCAGAGGCGTTGTGGAACTCTTCCCTAGCCAAAAAACACAACAAACACAAGATCAATAGGTATACCACCACATGCAGATCACTGCTTGCAAACAACAACACCGGAAATTGCCTGTCTTTGAAGATTTCTGGTAGCTGACACACAGATATGTATGCCTAGTGCAGTTGCGATTTCAGTTTACTCAGGATACGCAGACTGGAAACGGCTGCTTCATGCCGCTATTCCCAGTGAAGCTCATCGGCTTCAAGTTATACTTCGGAATCTTCAAAATTCAAAGCATTCGCGCATTGCATGGTCGCTTGGTGTTATAATTTTTGTCTCACAAACTCAATACTTTCATCTAATTGCGTTTCATGACCTCACTAAGCGCAGCTTCGATTTTAACTTCACCATGTGCAGATAGTTCTCAGCAGCGTAAACAGAAGAGGAATAGCGTTGAGTAGTGCAGAAGGGATTACTTTTCTCTGGTTTTAAGGGACCTTCAACTGTCGAAGAGGCATTCTACTATGACTTCTACACTCCTCTGTAGGTTCAACTAATTGTAATCTACATCTTTGCTAAAAGTAACCGAGTGGCATGGTTTGCTTGTCAGCTGTTCAGTAAAGTACTTATCGCGACGCCAAAGCTCAAAATCTCTGCGAGGTAAGGGAAACCCGTGTCCTCAACTGTCACGACCTTTTAATCTTTAGGAGAGACATAAGGGCTCAACTGCACGAGTGAGAATTAAACTACGCCACCTCTTTAATCGTGGCAAAGACGGCAAATTGTGCAGCCTGCGCGTGTTGCACTGGAGATATCGGAGTAGGTGAACTAAAAATTGAAGTTCTTCACTCAATTGGGTTCGTTGACACCGACTTTTGGTAGCTTGCATTGCAATCTGTAAGCTTCGAGATAACGGCACAATGACTTTACCTTTTAGCTTTTCATATAGCATGCCTTTCAGAGAGTTTAGTGTAGCCGACTTTTGGAGTTCCTGAGGTGAGCCACATACATAGCGGTAAAAGTTAGTGCAAGGACTTGGTTTGTCTCCAGTGTTTTCTTCCAAATAGCCTGAAATAGAGAAAAGATATTTTGAGAAGCGCTCATTTTATTAATTTCAACAATGACATGCTATAGAGACAGGGGATTAACGTGAGAATCACTGATTTAGCTGCAGCTAAAGCCAGTTATACTAAAACATAATAATGCACCTTAAGATTTCTTGAAGCGTTTCCTATGCGGGCGGCCTTTTCGCGCAGCATAGCGCTTTTGTTCCGAAAGGTCTGCTTCTGGTCATTTTTTTTGTGGCATGAGTGAAACGCAAGGCAAATTCTCGGGGGAAATTAATTAATGGTCAAAATCACAGGGTTAAGTATGTTGCTTTGTCAATTCTGAGAAAAGTATAAAAATGTGGCCACTGGATGCATGATTTTCCTAATGGGAACAATGAAATTTCGAGGCAGGTTCCAAATTTTTCCCTCTTTATTTGCTACCATACCATTCTGTTCCACGACACACTTAAGATTGTTAGAGGTAGGTGAGTAACATTACTTCTGACTATGGTGCGAACGGTACACGCTTCAGATATGCTGATCCGCCAAAGAGTATTGCTTCGATTTTAAGGCCAATTGCATGGCGAAAGGATCAAACAGTTGATTAGTAGCCTGCCATTCCCTTCATGTACTTGAAATTAGCATAATAACAACCCAGAAATCAAGTCTGCCCGCAAGTTTAGAACTGCTTGAAAGATCTTGGATTTAATTGGATGATATGTTTAAATGTGTAGGCCCCGTGTAAATCGTTTTATAATGGTAGCCTATGCGAGAACGTAATGTCAGCGAGCGACAGCAGCAACTTCACTGCCTTGCTTTTACTTTTTTCGTCAGTACTAAGCCCAATGTCTATGTTAGAACGCTAATTGTTTTTGTAAAGACGTATCTTATTTAAATACATTAAAAACAGAGTTGGCACGCATGCTTAGATAGTAAGCCGGACATTATAGCTTTGCAGGAGGCTAGCGGCTCGGTGAAATTACCGGGATTTAAGACATTCACACCACCAGAGATCCTTGTGACCACACAGGCTTTAGCCGTTTCAATTGTATATGCACTCAAGTTGTTTCCATAGAAGGAGTGGATGGTAATTATGATTGTACAGAACGGAGGTTGAGAACAAAAATCCTAAAAAAACAAGTAGTTTAATTGCGGCTTGTCACTGACGAAGCCAAAGACAATAATTCGGAGATGTAATATTTTCATGGGTGTTGTTCGCTTTTTTGCGTCTTTTTAGCAAATATTTTGTGCGCGAGTGTGCTTGAAGAAATGAGGGCTTGACTGAACATTTACATGACTGAACATTTACTGCATAAGCGCGACATTTCCACAGAAATGCACCGATGAGGACGACTAGACTCCTGTACTCTTGTTTACGTCGCTGTGTACAAACTGCTGGAGCACGTTTGCATGACATGATATGCGAGCTGGCCGTTAGTCATCTTAATTAATCTCACTGTTGTACCAGTTATACCATTGCTTGTTTACAAAGTTCGACAGCTCTGTAGGAAGCGCCGATGCGACTGCGCACCTTGGAAACACTCGGTAGCCTGGTTGCTGACATCGTGTAGGACCGGCGATTCTCGGCAATCGTCCCTGATTTCTCTGATAAGAGAATTTTGAATCAGTTTACGCAGAAACATATTCGGTGACCATTCGCATTCGTTATATCGGCCTTATTTTTCCTCAAGAAGCGACGGCAGCGACTGTTGCCCACTGTCCAAAACATTAAGCGGCAGGCCCACCGTCGCTTCCCGTTCAGTGCCTGCGTGTCCTGTAATGAAAGCGACAGTAGATTTCAGGTCAGCTTTGTTAAAACTACACTCGCTGTCCTTTTCGGTTCGCTGAATCTTGAGAATTCGCTCTCCACAATCGCCGAAATTGAGTACACACACCCTGTGGACTCATTAGGCCTATCGCGCAAGGGGGTCGTCGTCATTGCAAAGCGAGAGTAGCTGTTGTAGTGTGCGCATTACTTTTTCATTAAGAAGACCAATAAAGGAAATAAGATCGAGGATTTTTGTTCTGAAAACAAAATTTTTGAATGCTGGACAACTGCTGTGGAGATTACACACTCGCCCTGCCAGACCGAGTGGAGTTAGCCCATCAAACTCACTACGAGGAAAGTGCGTGTTTCACTGAAGCTAACCGTGTGACAGTGCACAAATCACTTTAAGCGAATGTCACTTGTTGAAAGTGGCACTACATGCGCCATTGTGGCAGGAGTATAATGCTCTAGCATTAAAAAAATTACCGACGATTACGTTACTTCCTAATGCGAAATTTGAGCGCAGCAAATAAGCTGTTTCACCTTTTCGATAGATTGAGGCAAAGAAATCGAGCAACACATGTATGCGCTATCACAGAATTTTTTTTTTATTTTTCACACGTATTCGCAATTTCGGCTCGGGCGGTGCACATATACAGATCCGCCGCCACCGATCTGGCTCTCTGATTGCCACCGCACAGGGGTTGCATTGGAGGAGGAGCGAAGAAAGGAATTAAGTTCGAGCCGGCGCTTTGACAACCGGAGACTCGCAGGAAGAGGGGGGAGGGGGGCGGCGTGTACACCCAGCGGCAAACAATGGGGGCAGAAGCGCGCGCAGCAAGCGGACAACACGATAAAGGGAGGAGGGAAGAGATAGCAGCGACTGACTGATGCTGCTGACGCCGATAGCGCTGGGGGGATGAAAGGGGGGCGGAGCTGGTTACGAGGCCGACGACAACGCCGGCGCCGACAACGACGCGAAACCCAGGAACGGACGCCAAAGAGCTGCGCTCTAAAACGGTTCCAATCCGTGCTAAATCTGGAATACCACATTGCAGTAATGCATGAGTAATGTGCCGTGTTTTGTAGGAATGCATAGATATCGAGAAAACTTCAGAAAACTTTATGCATTTTTCTCCTTGCGCTTCCATTTCGGGCTGTGGCTAAGGACGTCTTCCGCGTGATGTCTTCAAGAGAAACCTCATTTAGTGTACTGGCTTCTATGGCCTAGTGTTCAAGGGTGTGTGGTGAAGGCTTGGCTAGACTACATGCTGGAAACGCTACTGCATGCAATGAACAGCACATTTCAGCTCCCAGTCGCTTTTTGCGAAGGTAATCTCGGTGCCCCTTTAGCGCGACAGATGCCCCGGCCTGTTGTCGCTTTGCAGTGGCATGTGGTGCCAGGCAAAAGTGTGCCTTTTCGGACGGCTCCTTTCACATCTGTTCCCATTAATGTCATAAACTCCACATTACTGTAGAGCCTAGGCCATCCATTTAGTGTTTATATCTCTTGGCTGAGTTTCTAGTCTTTCCGCCTTGCTTTTCTACCATGAAGGAGTCGATTCCCAATGCTCAGCATAGAGCGCTAATTTTTGCAAGTATAAATTCCTCCTAGAGACATGCACTGGTGACTTAAGAGCACAACTTAGAGCACAACTTAGAGGTCAGAAACACGATGAAATTTGAAAATTATTTCAGATGTACTTTTTTTCGGGTGACTTCTTGCATCCGGTCGAAAGTGTAGCCTCGTAATGCATGCCTGTATTAATACACTCTTGGGACTCTTGGCCACAAGAGAACAGCATCGCACAAAAGCAAAATATATCACCTCTTCGCATAGCCGGAGTGTAGGAAACGAACTCCTCGTTTTCCTTCACTATGTGATTTCTGATAATATAATTTTATTTGTGGATGGGACCGACAGCAGTTTGCTATAAAGAAGGCTAACAATATTTCTCTTGCATTCCTGTTTCTTGAATTTCTCCAGTGTCCAGACATGCGCACGCGCAGCTCCGTTTTGACATGCGCACGCGCAGCTCCTTTCAGACATGCGCACGCGCAGCTCCTTTCAGACATGCGCACGCGCAGCTCCTTTCAGACATGCGCACGCGCAGCTCCTTTCAGACATGCGCACGCGCAGCTCCTTTCAGACATGCGCACGCGCAGCTCCTTTCAGACATGCGCACGCGCAGCTCCTTTCAGACATGCGCACGCGCAGCTCCTTTCAGACATGCGCACGCGCAGCTCCTTTCAGACATGCGCACGCGCAGCTCCTTTCAGACATGCGCACGCGCAGCTCCTTTCAGACATGCGCACGCGCAGCTCCTTTCAGACATGCGCACGCGCAGCTCCTTTCAGACATGCGCACGCGCAGCTCCTTTCAGACATGCGCACGCGCAGCTCCTTTCAGACATGCGCACGCGCAGCTCCGTTTAGACATGCGCACTCGCAGCTCCGTTGAGACATGCGCACGTGAAGCAAAATTAACGCTAACAAAACTAACTAAGCACTAACAAAATGAGACAAAGAGTACACTGGCCTGTGCTGCTCGGCTGGTGCTGCTCCAGCTGCATAAGGCCGCTGCTGGTGTTCAGTAGCCCCCTCCCTGCTAGTGAAAGAGAAGGGTGAAGCTGGGACCCGGAACGATACTTTCCGCTGCTGAGGGTTAGAGGGGAAAATGGCGTAAGAGGGCAGCAGACCGGTTGAGGCAGAGAAATCGCACTTGTAGGCGCAGTGGAAGGGTGTCATTTGTGAAGTCTGGCTTCAAGCGGTCGATTTAAATGGTGTCAGTGCACCCTTGAAATGTCCAAGGTGAAGAACTTCGGTGTTCGTTCGAGTACACAGAATGTGCTTTCATAGGGGCGCTGAAACGTCTTGCGGGCAGAGTCTCGGCGAACAAAGACGTGTGCAAGTCGCTAGTTCGGATGGAACGTGGGAAGATGGCCGTGACTGGAGTCCAGCAGTTCTCCGTCATTCAAAAATTTTGTTTGAGAATTAGAAACCTCCATCTTATTTCTTTGATTGCGCCGTTTGATTAAAGCACGTATTAATTCATATGCAAATAAAAATAATGCGCACATTTGAATAGCTATTCCCGCTTTGCAGATGACGACGACCCCCTTCCGCGGTTTGTCTAATAAGTCCACAGGGTGTGTGTATCCTCTTTCGGCGATTGTGGAGAGCGAATTCTGAAGTTTCAGCGAACCCAAATGGACAGCGAGCAGTTTTGCCAAAGGTGATGTGAAATCGACTGTCGTTTACATTACAGGACGTGCATGCACTGAACAGGAAGCGCCGGTGGGACTCAGACTGCCGCTTAATGTTTTGGGCAGCCAGCAACAGTCGCTGCAGTCGATTCTGGTTGACAAGTAAGGCGGATTCAATGAACGCGAACGGTCACCGAATATGTTTCTGCGTAAACTGATTCAAAATGAATACTACAGAGTACAGAGTAGTATTCATTTTGAATAAGTTTACTCAGTTACTCAGTTTAATCAGTTAAAATGAATACTAGAGGAATGGTACAGAGTAGCAATTAGGAAAGCGCGCTCTCGCTCAAAACGAGGGCAGTCACAGAGGAGGTGTCCGATCCTTTGATCACAGCCGCACTGGGCACACGCTAGAGAGTCTGCCATTGAGATGAGATGGGAACAGGCCAGGCGTTTGTGAACGCCACTCCCAGCCACAGGCGGCACAACAGCTTAGTATCACCGCGGGGGAGGCCGAATGGTATATGATGTTAATGCAAGAGGTTGAAGTGGTGCGAGCGGGGAGTCCAACCTCCAGGGGCAGACCACGACGTTACAGTCAGGTTTCGGGCGAGCAGTTGAAAGTGCTTTGCTGCGACAGCTCTTGTCAATGTCATGCGGGCAGTGTTTATTGTATCGTGAGCCGATCGAGCAGCATCGTTAGCTAAGGCGTTACCAACAATGCCGCTATGGCCTGGTACCCATTGGAAGATGATTTCATGATCTTGTTCGATTGCCTGGTGGTGCAGATATCGTATCTCCGGTAACGGTTGCTCATGGTTGCTATGCCTCAAGACAGATTGTTCATACATGCGCACGTGCAGCTCCGTTTTGACATGCGCACGTGCAGTTTCGTTTTGACATGCGCACGCGCAGATCCGTTTGGCATGCGCACGCGAAGCCACGTTCTGACATGCGCACGCGCAGCTTGGTTCTCACATGAACACGCGTAGCTCGGAGACGACGGCAAAAGTGGTGGAGCTGCGAAACCTAATCGGCATGGTCGGGACTTTTGGACGAATCGGTGGATTCAAAAAATTCACTAGGAAGACGCAGGGGCGAGCTGAAGACAAGCTCTTACGAAGAGCAACGAAGATCTTGTTTCAGTGTGCAGTGTGCAGAACCACTTGAAGGGAGGCAGTCTAGTGGGCAGTGTCGAATTGGGCTTTGAGGAATGTTTTTAGAGAACGTTGAAAACGCTCGATATTGCCGGTGGCGATGGTATGGTAAGCAATAGTTTTAATCCTGGAGCAGGACGTCGAAGAGGAAAGGCAGGGGGCTAACTGGAAGAATAATCGGTATGCTACGCTACTAGGGGAGAAAGGAGTGAGGGATAAAAAAGAAAGAAAGGAGAGTAGCAGAGAATTGAAGTCACTCTAAAAGTCAGTGTTCGTTGAAGTCACAGCCTATTGTGGAGGCCAGATGTTCTCAAGAAGTCGAGAGGTGCTTAGGAGACCTGTACCGGCGATGACCGCCGCAGCCAGTGGCCGAGAATCTTCATTTCCGTCAGTTGGCGTGGATCTAGGTGCTCCCGCGCACGGCTGAGAAACTGCCCTACGGCGGTGTAGGCAGGGCAGGCACAAAGAATGTGGGTTGTAGTCTCGTCATGCCCGCAGATGGCACATGCAGGCTATCAGCCATACCGATTAAGAATGAGTAATGGTTGGTGAAAGCTACACCAAGCCAGAGGCGACACCGCAGTTTCCTCTCGTCGTGATAGGCGTGATAGAAGCCGGAGCTTCTAATCTGGGTCAGAGGATTTTAACCGTGATTTGAAAAATTGCCCGGAATTACACGCCGCAAGCGTGATGTCCAGCGCAAGTGCGCAAAGCCTGCCCGCTTAGTCTGATCTCGAAATGGGGATCGACACAAAATCGCAGTCGTCGTGAGCAGTTCGCACGACCTCATCGCACGGTGATTGGCTGCCATGTCGCTGTGCCCCGGTAGCAGTTGGTAGATAATGTCCTCCTTTCTTGATGGCAGAGTGATGTGGATGTCCAATTTCAGCGACCAGTTGTTCATGGTCATGGAAGACAGTTGGGCTAGTTGGGGTGTATTCGTTAGTGACTGCGACATTGCAACTAACGCGGAAAGCACAAGGACAGCGACAAAAGGAACCGACGTGACAGCACGCTAGCACGTTGTTCATGGACTGCAAGGCGAAGAGCAGCGTGTAATCCATGGAGGGCTGTAAGGTTTAGAGGGCGCGTTCCGACATGCGCAAGCGCAGCTCTGTTTTGACATGCGCAAGCGCAGCTCCGTTTTGACATGCGCAAGCGCAGCTCCGTTTCGAAATGCGCAAGCGCAGCTCCGTTTCGAAATGCGCAAGCGCAGCTCCGTTTCGAAATGCGCAAGCGCAGCTCCGTTTCGAAATGCGCAAGCGCAGCTCCGTTTCGAAATGCGCAAGCGCAGCTCCGTTTCGAAATGCGCAAGCGCAGCTCCGTTTCGAAATGCGCAAGCGCAGCTCCGTTTCGAAATGCGCAAGCGCAGCTCCGTTTCGACGTGCGCAAGCGCAGCTCCGTTTCGACGTGCGCAAGCGCAGCTCCGTTTCGACGTGCGCAAGCGCAGCTCCGTTTCGACGTGCGCAAGCGCAGCTCCGTTTCGACGTGCGCAAGCGCAGCTCCGTTTCGACGTGCGCAAGCGCAGCTCCGTTTCGACGTGCGCAAGCGCAGCTCCGTTTCGACGTGCGCACGCGCCGCTCCGTTTCGACGTGCGCCCGCGCAGCTCCGTTTCGACGTGCGCCCGCGCAGCTCCGTTTCGACGTGCGCCCGCGCAGCTCCGTTTCGACGTGCGCCCGCGCAGCTCCGTTTCGACGTGCGCCCGCGCCGCTCCGTTTCGACGTGCGCCCGCGCCGCTCCGTTTCGACGTGCGCAAGCGCAGCTCCGTTTCGACGTGCGCCCGCGCCGCTCCGTTTCGACGTGCGCCCGCGCCGCTCCGTTTCGACGTGCGCCCGCGCCGCTCCGTTTCGACGTGCGCCCGCGCAGCTCCGTTTCGACGTGCGCCCGCGCCGCTCCGTTTCGACGTGCGCCCGCGCAGCTCCGTTTCGACGTGCGCCCGCGCAGCTCCGTTTCGACGTGCGCCCGCGCAGCTCCGTTTCGACGTGCGCCCGCGCAGCTCCGTTTCGACGTGCGCCCGCGCAGCTCCGTTTCGACGTGCGCCCGCGCAGCTCCGTTTCGACGTGCGCCCGCGCAGCTCCGTTTCGACGTGCGCCCGCGCAGCTCCGTTTCGACGTGCGCCCGCGCAGCTCCGTTTCGACGTGCGCCCGCGCAGCTCCGTTTCGACGTGCGCCCGCGCAGCTCCGTTTCGACGTGCGCCCGCGCAGCTCCGTTTCGACGTGCGCCCGCGCAGCTCCGTTTCGACGTGCGCCCGCGCAGCTCCGTTTCGACGTGCGCCCGCGCAGCTCCGTTTCGACGTGCGCCCGCGCAGCTCCGTTTCGACGTGCGCCCGCGCAGCTCCGTTTCGACGTGCGCCCGCGCAGCTCCGTTTCGACGTGCGCCCGCGCAGCTCCGTTTCGACGTGCGCCCGCGCAGCTCCGTTTCGACGTGCGCCCGCGCAGCTCCGTTTCGACGTGCGCCCGCGCAGCTCCGTTTCGACGTGCGCCCGCGCAGCTCCGTTTCGACGTGCGCCCGCGCAGCTCCGTTTCGACGTGCGCCCGCGCAGCTCCGTTTTGCCGTGCGCCCGCGCAGCTCCGTTTTGCCGTGCGCCCGCGCAGCTCCGTTTTGACGTGCGCCCGCCTGCATATAGCCTGCATATAGCCGCGCTTCGGGCGCTAAAAAAACATTGTCGAGCATACTTCCGCTGCGTGGCTGTGTTGCAGGAACTATTTACGTTATCAGAGCGATAACACTGACACGTTTTAATGACATTTAGTTTGACATTCAGGCTAATTGTGCAGGCGCTTAGAACGCGCTCGTGCTTATATCGAATTCCGTCTTGGTGCTCCAACGCAAAGAAACTATTTGTTCAATATCAAGCATCAGGTGTGCGGCTAGCATGCAGTTCCAATTCCCATGCACTCTTATTCCTTCCTGCCGGCCGGCCATAAAGCACCCCCCTTCCACAAACAGGGCTTTCTTGTCGCCGCGCCAGTTTATCAACAAATTACCGCTGTGAGCTCAACTGAGTTGCAGCGCAAACAGAAAACAAATCTTGTCATGGTTTATGCAACCTGGTGCATAAAACGTACTTTCGCTTAATTTATCAAAAGCTTGAATAGATATGAGCAGCTAATCCAGCTTTCACTAATTTTGAGGTCCGAAGTCGCGTTATTTTATTTAGGAGCTCTCGCCGCGTGTGATAGCGTGCGTAGCCGTTTGGCTAAGTGTGGAAAACGTAAGGAAATCGCGCATATTTTCCTATGAATAAGGTAGATACCGCACCGCTGCGGTGGCTCAGTGGTTACGGCCAGATGTTCTCAAGAAGTGGAGAGGGGCTCAGGAGACCTGTACCGCCGATGACCGCCGCAGCCAGTGGCCGAGAATCTTCATTTCCTTCAGTGGGCGTGGATCTATGTGCTCCCGCGCATGGCTGAGAGACTGCCCTACGGCGGTGTAGGCAGGGCAGGCACAAAGAACGTGGGTTGTAGTCTCGTCATGCCCGCAGATGGCACATGCAGGCTATCAGCCATACCGATTAAGAATCAGTAATGGTTGGTGAAAGCTACACCAAGCCATGAGGACAGGGAAAGAGCATTAAGCGACATGTTAAAAATGCGGAAGTTAAAAATTGGATTAATTCAATGGAAAAGAAACCTATTCCAGAACTATATCTATACTGCAAAAGGCAGATCAGAAAAAAAAAATTGCTATGATAACTCAAGAGGCAGTGTCCTACTTGAGTTATCAAGTAGGGCACTGGCTACCATCACATACAGGAATGTGATGGTATCCATCGGGATGTCGATGGAGGCGCAGTCACTCTTCCTGAGGCCCAAGGGTTTAAAGATAACAATGGTCATGTAAATAAATCTTCAGTGAAGGTTAGCAAAAAGCGATTGGAGGATTTGTGGCTGAAAATCAGAGATGTGGCGTAAGGTTAGAGGTGTAGGAAACCGTAGGTGAAAAAGATAGCGAATCTTAGTGAGAATTGACAACAAAGTTAAAAAAATAAAGAAAGAAAAGCTGAGCATGGTGGCAATTGCCACCACCCCGTTTCAAAGGGGGCGCTCTTATCCATCCATACATCCTGTCGCCTACACACCCAGAGTGCACCACCTTCGCACAGGCGCAGGGTTTCACACATCATGACGGCGTCCTGCCGGCTCTCCTAAACCAAACGCTTAGCCACAAGCTAAGCTAACACCCCAGTCGTATTGGTGAAAATGGCGCGTACGATCTTGTGCCGTTACCTAGCAACCCGAGTTACTACTCGAGCTTGCACGAGTTGCTCGGGTAAGTTCGGACGAGCGTCGTGCCATCTGCGACAGAGGTTTTACTCGTTTTCACTGCATTTTGAGCAAGAACATGAATAGTAAAAGAAAGCTGTGTGCGATAACGCATCTAATCTCCTGTAGCCTGGTAATTTTTTTAAAAAATGATTACCGCACAGCTTCAAGAGTACAGATGCAAACGCTCCTGAAAGGAGGCCCTCAAGCCAATGGCGTCAGCCGATTGACATGACTTCGCGGCTGATCTTGTTAATCCGCGGTTAAGCCGCGGATTAACAAGCCCTGTGCAGTCCAGCCCTGTGCAGTGTAACTGTTCGAGGTGGAGTTCGACTAGCCGCGGCACCATGACAATCAGCCGCTGCCATTCACTGGAGGGTCTGTTTTGCCGGGCATTTGCCGCTGAATTCTTCAGCTGTATCCGACTGTATGCAGGCAGTGTAGCAAAATGCTACAGCAGCTATACTTACCATTAGTATTTATCGTTTGTCAACTGCTTTCTTGCCAAGGCCTATCTATATGAGAGCTTTTTCGTAGGAAAAGGTCGACAAAATTTATTCACCACTTTCTTCGCAACAATTAAACAAAGTTGGTGGTGTATCTTGTGGTGTAAGGGAAGTTTGGTGACTAAAAAGCGCAACCTCATTTTTGCAGTGATACCCCAGATAGGATTGCGGCTATACATGATATAAGCATATGATAAAAGTGAATGAAAGAACACCAAAACGAAGTAGCCTCTAGGTGCTTTAATAAATGTACGAATGATTAAAATGCGTATAATTTTTCATTGACATATATTTTCGAGGTCTTGAAACGGGAAGTCTTTAATAAAACTGATAGAAAAAAAAATGTTCTGAACACAGGTTAGTACCCCAAGTCCAAACCCCAGTCACCATAATCCGACAGTGTTATAAATCACTAATTTGAAAGCATCACAGGTGGAAGCGACAGTTGACCTAACCAGAGGACTTCTGCTTCTAGACTTATAGTTCTCTATTATTCCCGACGACATGTACTAAGCTGAA
This sequence comes from Amblyomma mixtum, assembly GCF_055824585.1. Taxonomy (NCBI): domain Eukaryota; kingdom Metazoa; phylum Arthropoda; class Arachnida; order Ixodida; family Ixodidae; genus Amblyomma; species Amblyomma mixtum. The sequence continues at coordinate 140,043,962 of NC_143019.1, read as the reverse complement.
CAGGTACAGAACGTCTCTGAGTAAAGCTCCAACAATCTTCTTGCATCAGCATTAAGAGAATAAACTAAAGCGCTTACATCCTACACTACTTTTTGATGCCGGCCGTTTGGTTTCCGTTAGCTCTTCTAAAGTAGCAAGAATATCCAAATTCAAAAGAGCTTGCTTCCATAGCCTATTCTACCATGATCAAAGACGCAAGTCTGATCATAGGGCCGGCAATTCGCGAATTTGCTCCACTACAAGCATTATGAACACCCACGCGTACTTTTTGTCCCTACGGTAATTTTCATGCCAACAACTTTATTTGTTTAAAACTCCGGTTCATACACTAGGTTCGAACTCTCGCATGTCACCTGACAAAAATATAAAATATAAATCAAAACCGACGGAAATTCGTCGCTTCCAACCATTTCTGCGGCGTAAGTAGCTACCAGGCGCCATCTTTCGTATGTTAGGCAATACCAGGTTTCACATAAAAAGGCCTCGGGAAGCTTCTGGATCAAAACTAGGACAGATCGACACACCGTTTTGAACAGCATATGTTAGGTTACCTAAAATTGGGAGTTTTTTCGATATCTATCTTTGCCACGGCGCTATACAGTTTTAAAGTCTGAAAAAAGTGCAGAATTTGGCCCCCTCCGAAAGGTAGCATCGTATAATGTTCAAATGTGCCGGGAATGTCGTGTACGAACAGCACAGAACAGGTTGGTTTAATAGGGTTTAACGTCCGAAAGCGACTGAGGTTATGAGACGCCGTAGTGAAAGGCTCCGGATATTTCGACCACATGGTGTTTTTTAACGTGCACTGACATCGCATAGCACACGGGCCTCTAGAATTTCGCCTTCAAGAAATTCTAGAACCGCCGCGGCCGGGATTGAACCCGCGTCTTTCGGGTCACCAGCCGAGCGCCGTAACCACTCAGCTACCGCGGCGGGGCAACAGCACAGAACTGAAACTTGTCTGAACTGAAACATTTCTCATATAGGTGTATACTATAAAAATCCTCTGACTCATTTTTTGTATGTGCCTTTGTTCACATTTTAAGATTTTTTTTGTCCCCTATCCCATTCAGTTACACGCCGTGACGCCGAAAGATGGCGCAAGTAGTACATGTCCGGGAAAGCTGGGTATGATCATGACGATGGCACCGAAAGAGCGTTGCTAATAAGGGAGTAATTACTGGCATCCACCCAAGCGCAGCCAGAAAAACTGTCAACACTCAGGGTGGGTGGGGACTGTAGTGTAGCTATAAAAACAAACAGGAATTCCGCACCACTTATGCGGGAGAACATCCCGTTCCTCTAGCTTGCACCCATGGCTGTGACAACCTCTCGAAATAATTGCATAGAACTCGTCTTTGAGAACCAGGCATTGGTGCAGCAAGTCAAGCATAAATCCATCAATTTTTCCGACCACAAAGCTTCCTTTATGGCAATCAAAACTTTGTAGTGCGTTTCTTGAAGAACAAAATGTTTGAAAATTTGTACGTACATGTCTTGCTCGAATTCTTTGCCTCAATTTATCGAAAAGCTGAAACAGCTAATTAGCAGCAGCCAAATTTCGCATTAGAAAGCAACGCAATCGTCATCAATTTTCTGTCTGCCGTCTATCTCATTTAGGTTGAGTTAGTCTTTTAACGGCGACACCCATTTCTTCTTCAAGCACAGATACAAGTATTACCAATAACCATTTGCGCGCTTAATACCGGTAAATAAAGTGTTCTTGATGACAAAAGCACCGAGAAATTCTTCATTTTGCTTTCAAGCCCCCAGAAAATGCTGCATTAAACCACAGAAGGCCATTTTTTCAATCACTGAAAATAACATTCCCCAAATAAAACCGGAACTTAGATTCAGAAATAAAAACAAGAATAAGTGCACCGAATTTTCAAATACTGAAAGCTGAAAAATTCCACCCCTTTCTGTAATGTAACCCGACTTAAAAAGACACTGAGGAGAAACAGAATTTGGGTTGTATCGATAGATTACAAGCTCCTCAACAGAACAACACCACTCTTTGCGAAAACAAAGCTCTCGTAAGGTAGAAAACAGCAAGACCTGAAGTACAAGTATACCCGCAACAGGCCAGACTCCAAAGTACAAGCGTGGTGATGAAATAAGAGAACAGACACCGCAGGTATCTGAGGCTGACGAAGGTGCATGAAGGTTACGTGTTTGATCGATAAGTTTTGCTTTGAAACCACAGTTCACGTTTATCACACGAGGAAGACGGAAAACAACCTGAATGTTGGAAGTCGAAGAAAACCTGCAATTGGCGGCGCAACAGCCGGCCAGCTGAGTTTCGGTGTCTCACGGCTATGCGTTCTGCATGACTTACCAGGCACCTCGATTTACAAGGGCGAAGCACCAGAGTGCCTCCAAGTGCCCCTCGGACGAAGTTCGCGGAACAGCATGCCACAAGGAAAAACAAGAATTGACAAGGAAGAAAAAAAGCTGTGTAGAGCCAGTTTTCAACGGGTCTCCATTTAGCAAATGCACCGCTCGGAGTGTTCGCCTCGTCAGCGTACCAAGACGCTAAGCTGCATGACCAGCAATATGACGACTATTAGAGAATTTAAATATGCCTCATGTGCCAGTCGCTACACATCAGTTGTGACGCTGGCTCATCGGCGCTAGGGACTTTCTCGCAAGACCCGCAGCCTCAGTCCTCAAAAGCATCGCATGCTTGATGGGGTTGCCTTCGCTGAATGCACTCCGCAGTTCTTTGCGATAACTTTTTTGTTGGAATCGGGATCCGTCGCAACGTTGGTGAAAACGGAAACGAAGCGACGACGGCTCACAAAGGCCTTCATCGTGCGGCCGGCAGTAGTTTTCATTTCGGTTGCTCAATCGGTTGCTCAAGCAATCACGGAGTCCGTATTTGTTTCCGCCTCTTTACGCCACTCTATGTCGTCATCAGAGAAGCGAGTCTGAATAGTAGCGGCGGGAAAAGGCTTTCAACTTCGAATCCAAACCTCTTAGCAATAAATGCGCCTTTGGTTAACGGACAGCCACAAAATGCCAAACTATCGGATTTTACGAACAAAAAAATTGATAGCGTTGTCCTTAGTGTCCCTCCAAGAGCGTTGAAACCGAAACAGGACGGGAGAAAATTTTGAGTATAAATTATTTAGCGGCCTTAGGCGAATACCACGTGGTGGTTCATGCGTGGTTCCGATTATGAGTTAACTTTCCAAAACGACGTACGCTGTGAAGGGTGCTGGAGTTGAAGACTGGATAATTTCGATCGCCTGGGTTTCTCCAACGTGCAGCGACATCGCACAGTGCACGTGTCTCTCGCATTTCGCCTCCATCAGATTGTGATCACAGTGTCCGGGTTCGAAAGCGCATATTTAGGGTCAGCAACCAAGCACCATAACCACTTTGCCATCGCGAAGGCGGTAGTAATGCATAATAATGTCTTACGCATCAATGCACGAAAGAAAACATACCACAAAAATTAGGTGTCTTTAACCCTTTCAATTTAAGCGCGCGCTTAGGGCAGTTACTCGATTAAGCAGATTTCCACTGCACCTCTCCTGAAAGTGTCATGTTCAGGCAATCGCAACAGTCGAGTGGCAGTTTCATCACTGCCGTGAACACGCTGACTACATGATGTATCGTACTGTATTATGTATCCCACACTCACGCATGTAAAAGACCGGCCGCTGGCCCTTCAGCCCATGAAGTTTCCCCCTTTGGCGGACACATGTATACACGCTCGCGGAGCATTCGAACGCGCTGCATATACATTCTTGCGAGGCCTGCGTCTCGTCGTGTCCGCGTACGCTTCTGCATCGTCCTGCATTTCAACGCCGCCAACGTCACAGCTGCTTAAGCCGAGCAATGGAGCCTGATGAAAGGAGAGGTAGGAAGCGTCTTGCGGAAAGCGATTCCTTTGCGAGTGATACGCCACAGTAGAAGACTGCTCGCCCCTGCCGACAACGCCATGATTATGCGGCCGCCCCAAAAAGCGACAAGGCCGCCACGCTTACTCTACTCTCTGTTACGGGAGAGGAAGAGATTTTTAGCTTAGATCGTATATAGTAGGTCGGTCGCGCGCGACTCTGCACATGGTCTTTCTTCTGAGCGCTGTAGTTGTGAGCAGGCATGTCTTCACTTTTTTTTTGCAAACCTAGTACTATTCTTGATTTTGCTATTGTTACTTTCCGGCCATGTGGAGCTTAATCCTGGCCCCCTCAGTGAAGCAGATCTTGAATTGCTGAAAATTTGCAGGCCGGCCAGAGCACAATCACGAACAAGCTGGATGCCATCGAAGCAAAATTTGCTAAACATGAAGCTATGCTCGCAGAGCTAAATTCCAAAATGGGAACTGAAGGTCAGATTGCAATTCTTAATGATGCACTGGAAGAACACGGAATTGCAGTTGAACAGCCCTAAAAGGAGTCAATACCTACAAAGAAGAAGTGTCCGTCTTGAAAACAGAAGTCGAAGGATGGATCTTGTTTATGGTGTCGAAGATGAGGCAGAAAAGTGGGATCAGTCAGAGCAATTGATTAAAGCAATCTGTCAGACCCATTTTGCAAGATAACTGAAGACAGTGCAAAGAGCGCATTGTGTCGGTCAATTCAACAAGTTCAATCGAGCGATTGCCGTTAATTTTCTCTCCGAGAATGGAAAAATAACTGCTCTTAAAAACACCAAAAAATTCAAGGGGTCTGAATACAGTGTAGACCAGGACTATGCACCGGAAACAATTATGGAAATATGCTCAAGCGGAAACAACGGACACCACCAGTCAGGTTAACCGAAGCTGTGACAAGCTCATTGTTGACTGTAAGGCATACACTTGGGACTAAGAAAAAGAGAAAGTGGCTTCAGTCCTCAAAAAGGGACACCATGCTACTAAAAGGGCTGTTCCCTCGCACAATCTAACGGCTGTTGTCGTAAGCTGCAGAAGCATTGTGAACAAAGTAGACGAATTCGGGGGCCACATTGAATCACTGGAGGCTGGTATTGTGTTTGGAGCAGAATCGCGGCTGATCCCCGTCCATCAATGACAGTGAGGTGTTTCCTAATCCCTCTACCGCTCATCGGAATGATAGGGCACGAACGGGGGGGGGGGGGGGGGGGTGTCTTTGTTAGTTCATTCTTTTTTACGGTCAACTTTGTTGGATATTGGATGCGATAACATGGAATCAATCTGGTACAAAGTGACTTTTGCCGATAATAACATTTATTGCTGGATCATGTCGCCCTCCAACTTCTGATGCAACTACATCGCAACGTCTATACGATATTGTCTCTAAAACATCGGATCAGATAATTCTTGCCGGAGATTTAAAACTACTGGACTTGAACTGGTCTAATGGAACCTGTACAACTGACTGGCTGCTGCAAAAATTTTCAGATGAAAAACTTTGCTGACACATTCGGCTTCACTCAATACGTGAGTACACCTACACGCAACAACAGCATTTTGGACCTGTTGCTTTGTAAACCGCACAATTTCCTAGATTCTGTCACTTGCATCCTAGGAATAAATGACCACTCGCTGTCGTAGCTAGCATTAAACTTGAGATCAAGCGAATGAAGATATGCAAATTAGGGAATTTTTTTTTGATAAGCGTGATTATTGTGCCACTTCTCGCGAACTTCTTGATTATTTGTCTGCTTTAGATTGCCTTTTACGTTAATACTTTTGTGCAACAGTGGCCATTTTTTTTAAAGAAAAATGATTTGGTTTAGGTTTAGTTTGGTTTATGGGGTTTAACGTCCCAAAGCGACTAAGGCTATGAGAGACGCCGTAGTGGAGGGCTCCGGAAATTTCGACCACCTGGGGTTCTTTAACGTGCACTGACATCGCACAGTACACGGGGCTCTAGAATTTCTCCTCCAAAGAAATTCCAGCCGCCGCGGCCGGGATCGAACCCGCGTCTTTCGGGTCAGCAGCCGAGCACCGTAACCGCTGAGGCACCGCGGCGGCAAAAAAAAAAGAAATGAGAGAACTGACGGAAAAGTATGTGCCGATCATTCATTCAGTTAGGCTGAAAAAGTTGCATGAAGCCATGGGTGACACCAAATACCTTGAGACTAACAAAGAAGAGAAGATGAGCATAACTGACATTCAAAAGAACACAGTAATTATCAGTTCAGAAGGTTAACTCAGGTAACTAATGAGTACAAAACTAAAGTACACAGTGCGAAGGAACGGTACTTCAGTCGACTCAGTGACATTATCAAAACGAATCTCAAGCTTTTCTGGCAATATGTGAAAGGATTTGGATCTGAATCGTCTGGAATGAATGGAATCGTTCACAATAATAAAGTCCTGTCTGATGATAAGCTAAGGCAACTTTTATTGTCATTGTGTATATTTCCCGAAAATAAGTTTTATGGATACACGTGTCAGTGCTCCGCCATTAATGCCCCCTGTCGAGCTCAGTGCGAGTGGAACTGAATCATTGCTAAAAGGAATAGATGAAACGAAGCCACTCGGTCCCGATGGTATTTCTACCCGCGTGTTGAAAGCGCTGTGCATGGCCAGTCGGATCTCACCGTTATCTTATATACACCAAATCTCTCCATTGTCTCGCTACCGGAAATTGGTTTGGTTTGGTTTGGTTTATGGGGTTTAACGTCCCAAAGCGACTAAGGCTATGAGAGATGCCGTAGTGAAGGGCTCCGGAAATTTCGACCACCTGGGGTTCTTTAACGTGCACTGACATCGCACAGTACACGGGCCTCTAGAATTTCTCCTCCAAAGAAATTCCAGCCGCCGCGGCCGGGATCGAACCCGCGTCTTTTGGGTCAGCAGCTGAGCACCATAGCCACTGAGCCACCGCGGCGGCACCGGAAATTGGAAATTGGCACATGTAGTCCCAGTTCACGAGGGGGTGGTTCAAAAAAAAGACGTAACTATAGGCCCATATCCTTACCATCAATTTCTTGTAAAATACTATAGCACATTTTATAGAAGGAAATAATCAAACATTGCTTAGAGCACGGGATATTAATTTAAGTGCAACAAGGGTTTGGTAAGCGGCTATTCTGTAATACACAACTGATTGAAATTTCCGGAGCCCTTCAGGACGGCGTCCATCATAGCCTGAGTTGCTTCGGGACGTTAAACCCCAATAAACTAAAGCAAACCAAAGAACTCATTGAATTATATCACGACTGAATATCTGAGGTAAACGAAATCGATTTACAAACTAACCTTAGTAAAATTGTCTCATGGCGTGAGAGGTGGAAAATGATACTGAATGCAAAACATGTACCCATCTGTGCTTCACGAAGAAAAAAAAATGCACTTCCTATTTTTAGAAGACAGATTACTAACAAGTCAGCTGTGTACAAATATTTGGTAGTAACTTTTCAATCTGATTGTTCCTGGCGTGCCCATATCAGTAATGTTGTTTAAAAGGCTGCCAGAGCAGGATATTTGATTCAGCGAAATCTGAAATCCTCACCCTTTTTCCTGAAGAACACTGCGTATATCTCACACGTGCGACCGGTCCTGAGTGTGCGTGTTGTGTTTAGAATCCTCACCAGAAAACCTTGATTGATCAAGTAAAAAGAGTACAGAGCAGAGCAGCAAGGTTCGCTATGCGACAGTACAAGCGAGGGGAGAGCTGCAGTGAAATGAAAAAGGAAGTGGGAATGGGAAGCGCTGTCCTCGCACCGAAGCAAATTGTGCTTGAAGTTACTATTTCGAATTTATAAGATGACCGGAATTTACAAAAATACTTATGTTCACCAACCACACTGCATATCCAAAAGCAACTAAAAGCAAAAAAGTACGAGAATACCGCGCCAGAACGAACCGTTACGCTAATTCATTTTTCGCAAGAACTTTTGCAGAGTGCAATCGATTGTCCTATAAAGAAGTGTGCTGTACTAATGAAGATTTGTTTTTGTCCAGCTTGTAACCCCTCCTTGCTCATACGCCGTTCGGCCAAGCGGGGTACCTCTGAATAAAGAAAGAAAATAAACTTCCACTTAAATTATTATCAGCATTATTTCATCACCTTTAACATAGAGATAACACTCGTGTGGAAGCCCAGCTGTAGGTAAGACCCTTCCAGCATTATTTACTTTAAAATCGACTGCTCGTGATGATAAAAAGGTAATGATAGACTACAAGTGGTTTGAACATATAGTTAAAGAAAGCGATATTAGCGAGAAAAAAAACGGAGTTTCAACTAAATATTCCTTCAGAAATAAACATCTAAGAAAGTCGGCTGAATTGTCGGCAATTCAATATAGAAAAGTGCAACCCCTCGGACCCACACTCGCGACGAAGCGAGCGTCACGCAGCGTTCCGCTGAAGCTATGCAAGAAAAACGAACTTTCCTCGCAACCTAGATCGGAAGTCGGGCACCCGCAATGCTTTCTGCCTCGCGAGTGGCTTCCGGGCAGTGGCTGAAATTTTCCTCAACCACAGAACCGGAGCCATCAGCGACAGCACCTCCTAGGCCATCGCGCGAAGCCATCGCGCGTCGCGTCCCACAGAATTATTAGTTCGTTCAGTCAGCGCTGGATAGCGATGCATCTATTGTGGTATACGGGCACGAATGCATTGTGTGCAGTGTGCCGTCGAAAAAAACCACCTTAAAATTTTTTCTCAACATTACGGAACGGATGTCAATTCTATATTCAATTACCCCTTACGATACATGTCAATGTGATAGAGCCGATTGATTGCACTGAAGACAACCATATTAAATTGCGAATTCAAAAGCGTTCACGAACGGGAGTAGCGGGTGTTTCAATTTGATATTAAAACGACGCATAACTGGCGCCAGTCCCAGCACTTCTACTGCAAGGAATACTTCGTTCTAATCGCGACCTTTTCCCTCGACTAACCCTGCTTCCAGGGAGGGACTGTGCCAACATCTGTATAGTTTGAAAGCCCACCCAGCATCACACAACGCCCGCGGCCATGAAGGAACTCGATCTCTCTTCCCGCCACGTTAGAATTGCTCAGCGCCCGCCTCTCTGGCCCAGCCGTTGTCATGGGCCTCGTCTTCCACTGTCTGGACGCCTCGCGGGATGAGGGCGACAGCGAGAAATGATTCCGCACGAGTTTCGGACCACGGCAGAAAAGTTTAAGTGTTGCTCGTGCGAAGACGTTCGCGTTCTTTTCGACGAGCCAAGAGACCGATCCTACAGGGATGGTCGAAGAAGAGCAATTCTTGTGGGATACAATGCGCTGTAATTACCAACCCCGTGATCTCAACGACAGATGATTTGAAGAGATCGTTACAAGGTTGGCTCCGCATCGTACAGGTGAACACGAGGTGTTTGTCCTGCTGTCTTGAAACTCAAATTCTTTGACGGAGCATGTCTCGCGCAGCCCACGCAATCTGTACCGCACTCACGATGCTCGCTTTAGAATTGAGATGGCAAAATGTTTCGGCGCATCTTCAGTCACGAGCATGCGACCTCCAAGTCAGAATCGACGGCCCGAAACAGCACCAAAGCTCTTTCTGCAAAAACTGCACACGAGAGTTCCTCGAACGACATCATCGGTGCAAAACACGTCGTGTTGGCGAACAGAGTCGAATTCCGAGAGTACCTCCGTCCTTTCCCGAGCCTTGCAAAGCTGCGGCCGTGGTGTGTTACACGGGATGGTGGCGCTTTCCTGTCTGGTTGGGTCGCATTGTTTGTTTTTTCTGCTTGTACTTGCTATCATCTTTTTATTCCGCCAGCTGGTCTCGATCGAGCGTGGAAGGCGGTGCTGTCCATGTCCGCTCACCTTCGGTGTTTAAGTATAGGCATTTTTTCTCGATGGCAGAACATAATGCGGGACTGAAGGGGCTATACAAGTGACCCGTCAACACAATCGAACAATCACTACACTAAAAGGAGGGGAGTTATGACCGGAGTAAATTTAGTCTTGCAGGCGGCCAACTGGTTGTAGTGAGAGCTGGTATTTAAAAGAAAGGGATGAAAAGACACTCTTCAGCTGTATAACTTGGTGCGCACGCTTAATTTAATCAGATGTTTAATTAGGAATGATGAGTAGTTCCTTGCCGCGAATGTAGTTTGATTCTTGTAGGTAATATACATTGTTCAATATGGACATCGCGGTAATATAACAAGGCGGGGTCATTTCTTTTTTTCAAAGAAGAATCGCTTGCACCTTCTATGTGCTAGCTGAGTATTTTGTAGCGATAGCTACACTATGCCAGTTGCTTCGCGAGGTCAGCGTGGCTGCGCGCTGAGCCGTGGCACCACCGCCCCGCCGCCTGTGCGCATGCGCAGAGTGACGTCATAGCCTACAGATGGTGTGCGCGCCGCGCACCTCGCCGCTGCGCCGACGGCGGAGTAGACGCCTCCCGCCTCGTCAGTTGTGCGCATCCGCGAAGTGACGTCAGATCACGAAGCTAGTGCGCGCCGAGCGCCTGCATTACGCTAGCATTTCGAGCCTTCAGCGTGGTGGCGCCGTGGCCACCGTGGCTGCTCACGTTGCGCGGAGCAGCTACCGGGTCGCCGCGCACCGGCGAAACCGAGTGGGGGTGGAGTGGAGAGGGGGGGAGTGAGTGAATCCACGTCCAGAGAAGATGAAAAAGGAACGCCCAGCGAAATGGAGCGACGAAAGACTGACTTTGCAATTCGACTGAGCGAGTTCCACTCGACCAGCTGTAGCTATCACGTCACTCCAGGTTTAAGCACAGCTAAGCCATAGCCAATGTTTTTTTCTCAAGCTATGAGGGACGCCGTAGTGCAGGGCTCTGGATAGTTTAGACCACCGGGGTTTCTTTAACGTGCACAGGTATGGCACAGTACATAAATCTCTAACATTTCGTCTCCATCGAAATTCCACCGCCATGGCCGGTATCGAACCCGCACCTCGAACACGATAACCACTGAGGCACCGCAGCGGGTTACCCCTCTGTGAAGTCGCTCAACAGCACAGTACTTTCTAATGCCATCACCAAAGTATGATAAGCTGTTGATCACATGCATTGAAGTAGTCACGAGGTACACGCAATACAGATTCTTATTCCAGCCTTGTCGCTATTCGCTCGCCGAGAAACAAGGATATGCCTAAGACATCACTGCTGTGTGCTTTATACACGTGTAACACCAAAAAAGGGAGCCCTAAAACGAATTTCATACAAGACTAATTGGGCAGATATCGTACACTGCACGGAAATATGCTATGTGCAGGGAAGGGCAGACTGGTGCTGCATCGCAACAAGACATCACAACTGATGGCTGAACGAGAGTGATGTTCGTGATGTCGAGCTTATGTTTTGTGTGTGTTTCCTCGTGCGGTCTTGGGAGCCACGCTTGCCCACTCGCGGGGCAGTTCCTGTCTACCCCCTGCCGTCGCAGCAGTGATGAAACACTGCGTGACGAAGCGGCGAGGCATTACAGCAGATGGCGTAGCGTCGCGGATATTCCTGAAGTTGGTCCGCTTCTATTTTTTCCCTTGAAACTTTAATGGCGTTAACGAATGTGCTATGTGGCTACTAATCGCAAGGACATCTGAGAAATCCGGCCGCGACGACAGCATTCAGGTAGAGGCGAAAGGTAAAAAGGCCAGTATATGCTCTGCTAGGTTAGTGCACTTTGAGGCAGTTTTTAATGTAACGCGAGAGTTAAGGCCCCGTTGCCCAGAAAGTCAGGTGTGGGCGTTGCCGGCGTTGTGAGCGAAAAATCACGAGCCTTGCTCTGGCAGGTGGTGCCCACAGAGCAACCTAGGAGGCAGGTGGGCCACAAGGTCACGTGACCTTGCACCGAGTCATCACAACCTGGCCATTGGATAGTGAGTCAGCTGCCCTACGTGGCATTTAAATTAATGACGGGTCGTTCTGGAAGAGTCGTTCTGAGTCGTTTTGTTCCCTGGGCGGCACAAGGCCCACTGCTTGGAGCGCCTGCCATCGCAGGCCAGTGACGCGTCGCTTAACCGCTGCCCTCAGAGGGGTACGCGGACTTCCAGGCATCTATGAATGTAAAGTACGGATCGGCCTTATGTATATATGAGAATTAACCCCTTACGCTATCATATCATAGCCTTAAGGCGGAACTTGTGTCCATTTTTTTTTGTTCCCTTGAGATGCCGTGGTCTAAGCGGCTGCACTCATTGCGAATTGCGTGGTTTACATAGACCCCAAACGACCGATCGGCTACCCCAAACGACCGATCGGCTATGATCGATGGTCGCTACGAAGGAGGGCTCCGGTTCAATTCAAACCGCCTTCACTTACTTGCAACTGACATCGTACAATGCACTGGCGCTTTTGTATTGCGCCTCGATCCATCGAAATACTGTGCCGCGGGCGAGATCACCAGCAGAACGTGAAAACCACGGAGGCGGTACGATGGGTCGCCATAAATATTGCGCGAAACTTATATGATAAAGGAACTTTACATGACAATAATAGTGGGCGTTTCACCTAAGAACTAAAGCAACTTTAAAAATGCGCTTCTTCGGTTAGAACACTTTTTTTCGTCATAGCAATGCGAACAGCTCAGCGCATCAGAATGCAGCTAAGACGTGCTAACTAGTAGGCTTGGTAACTAATATCGGATGTTAACCGTTTAGCGATTACTGCTAATCTCTTTATTTATTGAGAAACGTGTAGGCCACCGTAGGTAACATCAATGTTAGCTTTTAAAATTTCGAAAAGGCTGTTACTCTCTGCGCCATGGTCCAACAAATTTCGGCTATTTCACCGAGTTACTTGTATTGGAGGGGTTGCTTTTCGCGCGCATGTATTTTGGCCAGATGTAGCGTAAATTTGTTCGGCCTCAGCGCCGAGGAAAACCCATTTCGAAATTGTAAAAACGTGGTGCGGTTATTACGCAAAGCCGAAAGTTGGTCAAGTTGGATAACGTTCATGAAGTAAGAATAGCACGAAAAACCACAGTTGCGAGTCAGCGCTTGTCTGCGTCGTTTCCGTTCCTCGCGTTCCTTTTGCGCTATTGTTACATCATGGATATTACTTATGGATGGCTACATGCCTCTCAATGAATAAGGACACAGTAATAGAGGTTCCCAACTCAGCAGTAGTTAACTATCCTTCTAGTTAGCACATCCTAGCTCTAGTCGGATGCGCTACACCGCACACAATGTTGTGCCGAAAACAGCGCTTTTCTAACTGAAAAAATCTTTAAAAATTGCAGAACATCTGCAGTGAAACACCCGTTACAAGAAAGTTTGCGCATGCGTGTAACACAAAAATTCGATGTCTCACCACGAATAGCACCTTAAAAAACAATATAATCGTAAACTTCTATTAGTCTGGGGTGCTTGAAGTGTCCGCAATCGCTATTTGCGGACAACGTCTAGCCCAAGGTTTAACTAACCGGAGGGCGGGATACATCTCGGGAGCGGACGCCCCCGCCGAGGCGCCTCGCTCGTACGCGGAGGTTACAGACTCTTAAGGCCCATCTCCATGGACACATCCGAGGCGCACCAGCGCAGCGCCTACGCGTACCAGCGTACGCCGGAGCCGGACTGCGCATGCGCGACGCGCCGACGCGAGCCGGCGCTGGCGCTTGGCAAATATCTGTCCATGTCAGATATTCGCGCATCGCTCGCGCCGGCGCCGGAAGTGACTCGCTGGTTTACGGTCGGAGTAACCAATCAGAGAACGCAGTTCTCTTGGCATCCGGTACGACCCCTCACGCCGTTTGCTTCGCCGAGCCGAGCTGAACGCGGTAGCCGCGACAGGCCATCGAGTTGCATGTCTTTTTCGACGCTTGTCGCGGTGCGGCGCTGGGCGCGTAAGCGCTGCGCTGGTGCGCCTCGGATGTGTCCATGGAGATGGGCCTTTATCGCGAGCAAAGATGCACGTATCCCGCCCCTCACCCCTACCTGGACAGGGCGCAAGCCACGACATTCGGACGCCTAAAAAGAAGTAATTCTTAACCCCTACCGATTATGTCTAGTCACTAACGGTGAATATGACCCTGCATGTCCGCAATGTGGTGACGGGAGGCACGCTACCCAAGACCATATTTTAAGGGAAAGTGCTAGCAAATCCCCTCCGACGACACTTTTGCTTGCTCCCTTAGCAGTGGAATGGGGCAGGCTTTTGGCCACGTCAAGGAACACAACCCCACCAGCCCTTATCACGCGAGGTCAAGAGGTCGCCCCCGACTCGAAGCCGACCTCTACTCGCCCCAGCACCAACTAATCCCTTCCCCTTGTTTGGCAGTAAAGTTGTAACCACCACCACCATGTTTTCGCTTCATTTGTGCTGCGAATTTTTCTACACCAATTCTAGGTGATAAAGCAGCAGAAAATGTGAAAGGGCCACAGAAAGATGGCCCCGGGCGTCGGGAAATAACCCGTCATTGCGTCCCTCCGAATTCAGCTTGCCACTCGCTCTAAGAAGTCATCTTTCATGAGCAGGGGCTCACTGAGCTTGTGTGAAGCTGGATTAAAGTCATACTAACGACAACTGAAAATTCAAGCTGGCTACGGCAAACACGACAATAACTTTGCGCAAGATTGATTGCCGCGGTCTGATAAGACGACATCGTGAATTCCAATAGGAAAAGTTATGCGTACAGTCACCCACAGACTGAACACGAACGACGGAATGCGTGGCCCGACTGCCGTCAGCGCCCCGAAAAGAGTCATCGGTGCGGGATAATGCTCCCTGTATGTTGGCGGTGGCTGACGACAGCTGGTGCACAGCTCGCTTTGACTGCTTTTTAGATTCTGCCCGATCGCCGCGTGGACAGCGCGTTCGTCACGGGGCGTTTCTGCGGTTTTTGATCACCGACGTGGCCTCCAAGGCCCCGCAACGCTCTTTGCAGTTTTCTTTCCGCCGGTACCAAAAATTGCGCGCTTTGCTGCCGCGGTTCGTACCAGCTATCGTCAGCCACCGTAAACATACCGACAGCATTATCTCTCAATCGATGACTATCACCTCGTGCCGCTGACATCAGACCTGACCATGCGTTCCGTCATTCGCGTAAAGTCTGTGGGCGGCTCTACCACGCGACCGATACGCCCGCGGCTTTTCGAATCTGAGCCGGAGCGCGAGAACCGACTGCACGACGGCGTGCGCGCTCCCTCGAGCTGCTTACGCCTGCAGTCGTAAGCAGCACACGCAAGTCAACACTAACAAAATGAAGACCGTGCTTCGTAGGAGGGCTTACACGCTGAAGAAATGCGGTACCTCTAAGGAGAGGACTTTGAACCTCGAAAAATGAGAAAGCGGTTCAGTAACGGTCAGGACACGAGCCATTACTATGACGCGTGAACCTCACTTGATTAGCGGCGTGCTTAAAAATAAAATACAGCATAAACCGCTTGTAATGACTGCCCCAAAGGTGAATGAAGAGCAGGTACCATAATTTTGTCGTGAAAACACAGTTCCACGAGCGCTTGGTTTAGAACGGGGGAGCCGTCAACAAGGTTGCGGGTGAAAACGTACTTTATCTCGAAGTGGCGGGAGAACAGCCGCTTTTATCTTTCGAACGCTGCATGAGAATGAAATAGTCTATTGGGCAGAAACATCGGCTTACCACACCTGGACTTGAGCTGAGCGTCCTCCTCGCGAAGCTCCTCAGCAGTCTTCGTGCCCGCGCTGCGCAAACACCGACTTTGCACTGTCTTGGCGAGAGGATGGCGACTGGAGCGGGATGCTGGGCGGACGATGCCTCACGGATGAGTAACGCGCAAAATGCTTCAGGGGCGTTATGAAAGCGAACGCAAGTAATCACGGGAAAACAGTCTGCCAGCTACTTCCGGTTCCAATTTTCGCCGACTCACTACTGTCGCCGCGCGTGGTGGCATCGTTTATTCACTCATTTATTTGTGCTGTGACATAGTTCACTGTACATCATCGTAAGATGAGCCCGTGCTGCGTATGTGCGTGTCTTGAACGCAGAAATCGACAATCCCGAAAGATAAGCGTGTTCTATCGTGGCTTTGCAACCCACAATCGCTTCCGCTCAGAGCAGTGATGTTGATCAGGTTGCGTCTCCTCTGTGCAGCTTCCGATATCAACAAATCGTGCGGGAAGTGCTCGAAGGCTCGCACTGACTCGCGCGAAATGGGGATGTCGCATCGGGAATGCTTTCAAACATCCGTACTCGGCAACTGTCAGCGTCATTGTGACGTGTCCGGGGAGCATGCCAGTGGAGCGGGAGGTCCGCGTGGACACGTCACGCCCGGCGGCAAGTGTGAGTGCACTCAAGGGAGCAAAACAGATCGCTCACTGAAACGCTGACAAGAAGCACTGCGCATGACTGTTACAAGAGAGACAGACCCCCGTCTCTCTTGCCGTGTCTACTTCAGCCACCAGGGCACTAGAGGAGCCGCAGGAAGGCCAGAGATAGGTGGGCGTTCAGGACACGCACATACTCAGCACGCGTTGATCTTACGATGCTGTACAATGAACCATGTCACAGCACAAATAAATGAGTGAATAAACGATGGCGGCTGTAGTGAGTGGGAGAAAATTGGAACCGGAAGTAGCTGGCAGACTATTTTCCCGTGATTACATGCGTTCACTGCAACAACGCCCCTCAACCATTTCGCGCGTTACTCATTCATGAGATATCGTCCTATCAGCGTCCCGCTCCAGTCGCCATCCTCTCGTTTGCAAGGTTTGCAAGTGCAGTGTATGGCACACCGTCGGGTCCCGGCGATGATGATCGTCTGCAAGAAGCCAGCGCGGCGTCAAGTTCCTCCACGGAGAAGGGAAGGTCCATCCGAGGATCCCGAGAAGCAGGAACATCGCTGCAATGCAGCGTCACAGATGGGGCAGATGGTCCTGCTACCCTAGCGCAGAAATCCTCAGCTACCTCGACCTCGCCACGTCGTTGGAAGAGTGCAAGAGACTTGAAAGGGTGCAGCTGGTGTGGGGATGTTCGAAGGCCGCGAACTACATTCCAGATGCGGGACAACGGTTTCCGTGGATCAAGCGTTTCACAGAATGACCTCCAACGTTGTGCCTGTACTGCTTGAATTCTGCGCTGAATTTTCTTTTGCATGCGCCTCGCATCTCTGAGGTCAAGGCTCGACTTTGTGCGTCGGTACCTACGCTCGGCCCTACGCCGCAGTGATCGCAAGCGCTGCAATTCCATATCGAATTCCGTGTACTTTTTAATTGGGGTGAATAACCGTGTCGCGTTCTCCATGGCCTCCTTAACTTTCCCTTCAAAACTTGCGGATGAACCTTCTCTGGATGCATCTTCCATAAGTGCTTGAAACACTGACCAATCGATGCGTCGCATGCGTGTGGCAGAGGTGCATGTGGAAAGGCCAGTAATGGTCAGATATGTAGGAATATGGTCACTGCCGCGGGTTTCAATATCCGAAAACCACCGTACATTGCTGATAAGGCATCGAGAAACGAACGCCAAGGCAAGGCAGCTACTGTAAGTTGTCCCCCGAATATAAGTTGGGGAGCCGTCATTTAAACACTGAAGATCATGGTCAGAAGCGAAGGACACAAGTTTCCGTCCCCTAATGTTCATTCTAACGCCTCCCCACATGGTGTGGTGAGCGTTAAAGTCACCCATGACGATCCAAGGGCCGGGTGTAACCGCGATCAGGTCACTCAGTCGTGCGGCGTCAAATCGACTTGATGGAGACATATACGCACCCACAAGTGTAAACGTGAGATTACGCTTCTTCACTGTTAGACAAACGTACTGGTTGTCGTTATTAGGGGGAACTGGATGAAGCACATATGTAAGTTCACGCCGAATGTAGATGATGACTTTACTGTTCCCTCGGTGCGTGGGAGATGCAAACGCCTCGTAACCTGACAGTCGCAATATCTTCGGCACATTAGGCTCACAAATGATAAGGATGGGGAAATTGTTTACGTAAACATACTGCCGAATATCTGAAATTCGGGGCTGAAGTCCGCGGGCATTCCATTGAAAAATGGAGGCTTGCCTCAGCTGCTTTTGAAATGTTAATGCTGGGGGAGCCATTGTTCCTGCTACTGTAACGCCGCTAGGACTGGTGTTAGCGCGTCTAGTACTTGCAGCGCATTCTGTGCCGCTGGCGTACGCAGGCCTGCCAGCACAGCGCGGATGGCACTCAGGATGGACTTCAGCATTGCCATAACCTGTAGTTCTTGGCCATGGCTGAGATCTTGGCCTTTCTCCGGATCAACAGTAGGAGCCGAACTTGGAGATGGCATTGACTTTCCTGACCCAGTGGATGTGGGAGGTTTCGGGAGTGACGGCCAGGTAACGGCCGATGCAGCAAGTCGGGCCTCATCAACTGTCGGGCTCCCTTGGTGTAGTACGGCAGGCGGAGGAGGAGGACAAGATGCAGCAGTGCTAGAGGCCTCTCTGTCAAAAGTGACGGCTTTCTTAGAGGACCTTCGACGACGCGAACGACGTCGTCGCACCTTAGCAGCGGCCTCTCTGTGCGTGGAATGGTCTGGAACCATGAGGGCCACGGCAGTTGGCACACTTCAGGGTAGTCGCGCGGCAAACGTCGCCGCAATGTGAATCAGAGCACCTAGAGCACACGATGTTGTTCTTGCAGACGCCACTCCCGTGTCCGATTTTCATGCACTTTCTACATTGCAGTGGCTTGGGCACGAAAGGTCGAACTGGGTGGCGAAAATGCCCAACTTTCACAAACGACGGTATGCAGTCGCCCTGGAATGTGAGCTTGATGCACTGAGATCTTCCAAGGCGCTGAACTGCCATTATAGAGATGCTGTTGGACGCTGGCTTGATAAAAATAGGCAAATCAGCGTCCGCGATGGAAATGTCGACGTTGTAAATGACGCCTGCTGTAGTGCCGCTGTCTTGGAGGACATGGGAGCGTACGCTGATGTCGCCGAGTTTGGTAACGGCGGACAGACTTTGCAGTGCGCTGCGCTCCGTGACATCAATGGCGATAATGTTTTTGTAAGGGTTGACTCGCACGTCTTTAATC
This sequence comes from Amblyomma mixtum, assembly GCF_055824585.1. NCBI lineage: Eukaryota > Metazoa > Arthropoda > Arachnida > Ixodida > Ixodidae > Amblyomma > Amblyomma mixtum. The sequence continues at coordinate 140,025,115 of NC_143019.1, read as the reverse complement.
CCCCCAGGCACGAGGCCCTCAAGGAACATAGACGTGGCTTGCCTGTTCAGGTGGTTGAGGTTTCCGGTTGGCGTTTCAGGCACAAACAAGATGGTATGCGTCGGGGGACCTCGCGTCTTAATGACTGTACACGTGCTTGATGAGGACGACTCCTCACGTCGGCGCAATCTTCGCTTGGCCTTCTTGCTGATGACTGGTACGAACCCATCGTCCGTCGAAGAGTCTTCACTGGCCGCCGAGTACACCTCGGTGGCCTGGCTACTTGCGTCACTGATGTGGTAGAGACGCTTCCTCTGGGCGGTGTTGTGACTTAGGCATCCCACCGCTGCCACCAATGTTGTGCCATAGAGGTGGTCCCGTAGCGCTCGCCACCCGTTTCGTGACTGAGCGCTGCCAGCTCTCTTGGCGGTAGCGAAGACTCCGAGTCCGGCATCGGTGAGATCAAGAAAACGCTTTATACATTATGTACAGGGCATAATATAGTTCAACATCGGCACAGGGGCCGAGAGCTACACAACGCGACTGTTCTCGCACAGCGACGACCAGCGAGACACCAGCACGTCACACCATCCGACTCCACTCGTGAGCAGCACTCGACCAACACCACGGTGGGTCGGTCACTCTCTCCAAGCTGCAGCTGCTATCCAAGCGGCAGCGCTGGGGCTTATATAGCCTGAGGAACGGCGGTCCCTCAGAACTGGCCAATCCAAAGGCAGCACTCGACGGCAGTCCGAAAGGACCAATCAGCGACCGCGCCGGCCACCCGCTTCAAATTTTGCCGCGCGCGGTGACGCCCTGGGGAAAGGGAAACGGGCGCCTCGTAGTCTGGCACCCAGCGACGTGTCCAGGCACGCTGCTCGGCGATGCTTCTCCTTAGACACCGCTGACTTACGGCGCAGCATCGTGGCTTGTCAAGGGAGCGTTAGGGCGCGTTGCCTTGCGGCGCAGCACCAGGGCTTGTCAAAGGGACGTTCGCAGCAGAAAGTTTGCGGCCTGCAGATTTGGAATCCGGGCGGGTTTCCCGGCATAACAGCACCCCCGCCATCAGATAAGGCGCCGGGAAGACGAGCTGCTTCCACGTGGCTCGGATGCCTGGCGCGCATCTTCTCAGGCTCTTCCAAGTTCGCGTCCTGGTAACTTCACGAGCACCAGGTCCCACTTGGCGGACCAGGATCTCTTCTCACAGCGTTGTCGCCAAGGCACCTCGACCAGCTTCGCTGCTCTCGTTCGGATCCCCTTGCTTCTCGCCACCGGTCATGGTTGGTCGTTCTGCAGACTGCAAAACCGACCGGCAAAAGGCAACACCCAACACGAGCAAGTGCCCTCTGTCTCCCGTCAAACACCAGACAAAGCCATAATCCAAATCAACTCAACTAAATTGCTGTCCCCATTTTTTTCCCGCTGCAACAAGAGGCATGCGTACGATCTGGTACACAAGGTTCAAACAACCATTTTACAAAGTATCCACACACCAAAATAGCAGGAGAACTTAATAATCAGCAATAATAATGAAAATCAGATTGGTCCCCTTGAAATCATTTGGACCGAAAACACACTACTGAGGAAGCAAATGAGGTCATTCATTTTTGCCCCTTTCTTCCTCTGAACATGATAGTTTGTCGCAAAGTGAGAGAAGGTAAGTAACGAGGATGTCACTGAAAGAAGCGAGGCCTAAAATGCACGACTTAGAGCATCGGCGTTCGCGTTCAACCTTCCCTTATAGCGGACAACGAGATTATGCTGCTGGAGGGTCATGCTCCACCTCAGCAAACGACCGCTTTTAGACTAAATATTACTCAACCAGGCTAGAGGGAAATGGTCCGTTTCCACAACAAACTCAGAACCGGAGACACAACAAGCCAGCTTCTGAACTGCCCACACAAGGCAGGCGCACTCTCTCTCCTCTGCCTCTTCCCTACAACTTAGTCTGCAACTCAAATACAAAATTGGTCGTTCATGACCACTAGCATCTTCTTGGCATAGCACCGCTCCCATTCCGCGATCGCTCGCGTAACATTCAAAGATGAAACCTTTCGGAAAGTCTGGTGCCGTTAGAATCGGCTTATGGCTCAAGGCTTGTTTCAATATTTAGAACGCATTCTCTTCCTTCGAGTCCCACGTCACCTTAACGGGCTCCGATTTTCGAAGCGCGTCTGTCAGCGGGTTGGCAAGGTCAGAGTAGTCTCTCACATAGTGTTGGTAATATCCAGCTAAACTGGTTGGCTGGGGAGAGTTTACAATAACGGCTACCTTGATGCCGGAAGGTCTACGCCGGCCGCGCCCCACCAAATGGCCCAAATAAGTCACTTCACTGTAACCTAGGTGACATTTAGCTGGTTTCACAGTAAGGCCTGCCTCTTTCAACCTGCACAATACGACTCGCAAGTGCTCGAGATTTTCTTCCCAAGTGTCCGAAAAGATGGCAACATCGTCGAGGTATGGCAATGCAAACTCGCCCAAACCATGAAGCACTCTGCCCATCAGGCTAGAGAAACAATACGGCTCGTTTCTAAGTCCGAAGCTCAAATTTTGGTTTGCCTCCATCTTTCCTTTTACATCTGAGTGAATGACCAAAAAAAACAAACACTAAATACAAGAAAGATGTATTCTTAGAATGCACAAACTTCAGCCGCGCCCTGCGCGGTCGCGGCCAGACGGCCGCTCGACCAGCCGACGCTTCACAGAAGCTGAGGGGCTGATTAGTCACGCCTCTCCGCGACATGCGTCCAAAGCCTAGGCAGCGCTTGGAAGGCCGAAAGCGAGAGGGGCGCTTCCTCCTTTCTTGGTCGCAGTCATGTCGTTCCCCTTTCTGACTAGCGCGTGCACTGTGGCGCTCTTTTGTGTGGCGACCGCGCACCCTTCTCTGGAGTCCATCACGCCCATCCCGAATCCTAGGAATTCATCTGCGGTTCTTCCACAGCGGCGTAGCACGCTTTAGACCAGGCTGCGCCTGGTGAGTCGGCTTTCCTTTTACGCGACGCCTGCGAACTCTTGGGCTCCGAGGTGACAATTTCGGGCTCTTACACACATTGCCGGCCCTCGATCGTACAAGCTTCTTCCGCACTTTTCCCTTTTTAGCGCAACCATTCACATTGGTTTTTCTTCTACGCCGCCGCTTTTTGGGAACTGCCCTAGCGGATCTGTTGTGCGATTCTCCGGTTATTTCGGTGCCCTCATCCTTCAAGCTACCAGCCTTCGTCTGACCAGCAAAATCTGGTCTTGAAGAATTCATGCACTCGTCCCGAGCAAGACTTTCCTCGCGCAGCCACAGAACCTGCGCTTTTCTAGCAGTGTCAGGCGACGGTTCACCTGACGAACCGTTCGGTGCTATTTCCTTTGAGCACAATAGCTCGTTTTCCGGCAGTCTATCACAAGACGCTGGAGTTTGACCTTCACTAAGCTGATCTTTGTCTCGATGCAGCGCTGAGCGGCATTCCTCGCCTACGATCGAACTCTCAGTTGGCGCTATCGGTGCGCCACTGCCCGTAGCGAACTCAGAGCGACCTGTCTCAATTTCCGCAGAGAACAGCTGCTCGCTCTCCTGTGGCCTACATCTTGGCGCTACGCCTTCATCTTTCAAGATCGCAGCGGTAATCTCTGTAGCATCGCACTTTACAGCTAACGCTGCGCTCTGGCTTGGCGCTTCATCGTCACCGTCATGTGACTCACAGCCACGCTCTGGGCCGCAGATTAGAGCCTCAATGTCATTACCCTTGCACACGTGCTCAACTTTCTCGAGGTATCTATCCATATCCTCGCCGACGACCATGGGCGGCAGTTGGTCGCTTATTCTTGGACCGTTAGAGAGAACTGTCGTAGAAGCAAGAATAGGCGCTGGCGCGGTTTCGAGGAGCTCCAGCTCCATCATTCTTACCTCGTGCTCTCTAAGCGCCTGGCGCTCCCGCCTGTCCTCTTCTTCCCTTTCCTCCTCGCGACGTTCCTTCTCCCTCTTTTCCTCCCGCTCACGCCGTTCAATGACATCAGCCCAGGCCTCTTCGGCTTCCTCAGCCGTCACGTCCTCGGTTCTCATGACCTCAAGGATCGCATTCTTTCTTTTTGCTGGGCCCAAATCAATGCCCAACTCCTCACAAATTTGGAGAAGTTCTTTGACCTTGTAACCCTCCATCGTTCACAATGACCTCTTGCTGTTTGCCCTTTTAGAAAATACTTGCCGTACACTACTATATGACTACTAGTTAGCCACGCGCAAGCATTTTACACACTGCATCCCTTGGTTTTCAAAACACTCTTCCTAGGCTTGAAACACACAAGGTTAACACAATGGTACACCAAAATTCTCTAAGCTACCATAACCTGTTTTAGAGAAAGTCTGACGTTTGAGGAAAACTTCAGGCACTCACCGCGCCGAGGTAGCTGATGTCGGTCGATCCCACCGCTGCCACCAATGTTGTGACTTTGGGCATCCCACCGCTGCCACCAATGTTGTGGCTTAGGCATCCCACCGCTGCCACCAATGTTGTGCCATAGAGGTGGTCCCAGGCGCTCGCCACCCGTTTCGTGACTGAGCGCTGCCAGCTCTCTTGGCGGTAGCGAAGACTCCGAGTCCGGCGTCGGTGAGATCAAGAAAACGCTTTATACATTATGTACAGGGCATAATATAGTTCAACATCGGCACAGGGGCCGAGAGCTACACAACGCGACTGTTCTCGCACAGCGACGACCAGCGAGACACCAGCACGTCACACCATCCGACTCCACTCGTGAGCAGCACTCGACCAACACCACGGTGGGTCGGTCACTCTCTCCAAGCTGCAGCTGCTATCCAAGCGGCAGCGGTGGGGCTTATATAGCCTGAGGAACGGCGGTCCCTCAGAACTGGCCAATCCAAAGGCAGCACTCGACGGCAGTCCGAAAGGACCAATCAGCGACCGCGCCGGCCACCCGCTTCAAATTTTGCCGCGCGCGGTGACGCCCTGGGGAAAGGGAAACGGGCGCCTCGTAGTCTGGCACCCAGCGACGTGTCCAGGCACGCTGCTCGGCGATGCTTCTCCTTAAGACCCTGCTGACTTACGGCGCAGCATCGTGGCTTGTCAAGGGAGCGTTAGGGCGCGTTGCCTTGCGGCGCAGCACCAGGGCTTGTCAAAGGGACGTTCGCAGCAGAAAGTTTGCGGCCTGCAGATTTGGAATCCGGGCGGGTTTCCCGGCATAACAGCGGCCGCTGCCGACCCGCGGGGTTCCAAGGGAGGCCCATGAGCCTCCACTTCCATCGCCGTATGTGAAAGGGAGCGGCGCCTGATTCTCACATGTGCGGTGTTGGTGTCGTCTTTGTAAACCCCTGCCACGCGCGGGTGCTCATTGCACTTTCGCGCTGGACGGCCGCACTCTTGCGGTCGACTTCACACTAAACCAGCCGCGGGTACCTGCGTTGGTTGTATACGCGCCAGCACGGCAGTCCGACTTTTTCCGACTTCTTTGAGCGCCTCGACTCATTCCTCCTTGATCCCTTCCCCACTTTTATAGTCGGTGACTTCAATTGTGTTCTTAACATCGACCGTGACGTCCGTAGACAGGGTCACGGCCGCCGTTATGCCGGTGCCCCCGCGCTCCGCGATCTCGTGACTCAGTTCCGCTTGTCTCACGCGTGGGTGCTGCTTCACGAGGATGCCTTTGGAGCGACGTGGGAGAGAGCACAGTCAGCCTGTCGGATAGACAAATTCTATTTCCCACCAGAGCTCGCTTCTTTTGTCGTCAGCTGCGAGGTTCTTGCGTTCCCTGCAGGCACGCCGGTGATTTCCGATCACCACCCCTTGTCAGTCAGGCACGACTTTGGTGAGGACACCCCACGTACTGTTACGTGGCGCATGGACACGAGCCTACTGGGAGACCCGGAAAGCGTGGCGTCGCTGCGTACGGCGTTGGCCGCATCGCCCAAGAGCTTCGTTGCGACTGATTCATGGGTCACACTCAAGACTCGTTGGCAGGCAACTCTGGTGGCGGCCGGTCAAGACCGCAGACGCCGGGTAACTCACGCACTGAATGACACCCTCAAGCGGATCCGTATAGTGCAGAGGGGAGCACCCTTAACCTTTGCCATGAGCGATTACCTGAGTCTACTTAAAGCACGTTACCCCGTGTTGCTCTGCCAGTCATCACGGGCAGCTAGTCGTGCACACCAGCTCGGACGGCCTATATCAGACCCGGCTGTGCTACGACACGTACGCGCAGGCACGGCAGAGGAATTCGCTCCCGCTACTGTGCCTTTCGTGACACTCCCAGACGGCACCCAAAGCAAAACCACGTCCGATATCTGCACGATCTTCGCAAGTCACTTCTCGAACCTGTTCTCTATGGGCAGTTGGCTACATCTTTAAGATCGTTACGACGGGCTTCTACGAAGGTTTTTTGGAAACTTGCCCCGAGTAGCTGAAGAGCTGCATGAAAACCTTTGCGCACCAGCCACAAGCCAAGAGCTGCACGCCATCCTGCAGAGTATGAATGCAGCCTCTTCCCCCGGTCCAGACGGCATTCCAACAAGTTTTTATACCACGTTTTTTTTACCAGATCCAAGGATCGCTGCTGAAGATGGTCAACGGCTTCCTCGCGGATGGGTTACGTCCAAACCCTTTCCGAGAATGTCGCATCATACTCATTCCGAAAGCGGGCGGTGACCCCTCCGACCCACAAGCATGGCGGCCCATAAGCCTCTTAAACGCAGACTACAAAATAGTCGCATCTTTACTGAACACAAGAATGCGGACGATCCTGCCTCACCTAATACACCGGGCTCAAACCAGCAGCGTGCCTGACCGCTCTGTGTTTGATGCATTGGCACTCACAAGAGACCTGTTCACATTTGCCAGCAGGACGGGCTTCAGCGGGTGCTTTGTTTCGCTTGATCAGGCGAAAGCATTCGATCGCGTGGAACACTCGTAATTGTTCGGAGTCCTCGAAGCCTTCGGATTCCCGCCGCAAATTGTCAGCAGGCTGCGCTTACTTTACGCAGACCTGAATGCTCGTCTCTCCGTAAACGGCCACCAGAGCGCTCCCTTCTGAGTCACCTGGGGCATAAGGCAAGGATGCCCTCTCTCCCCAACATTCTTCGTATTATGCCTGGATCCACTGATCCGGCGCATTAACGACAGCCCATCCATACGAGGCTTCCCTCTGCCTGGCCAGGGCCAAATCAAGGTTTCGGCCTACGCCGACGACGTGTCGCTGTTCCTCAAAGACGAGGATAGCTACGCCGCTTTTTCGCGGCTGTTTCTCGAATACAGCGAGATATCGGGGGCCCTATTAAACAGGGGAAAAAGCAAGGCGCTAAGGTTTGGCACCTTCACACCGTACCTTGCGGGCGAGGTGGAGTGGGTGCAGGGAGTGGAAGTCCTGGGAGTAGTGTTCCTCGCCAGCGGGGAAGTAGCCCGCGAAACCTGGACTAAACTCCGCACGAATGCTGAGAAACGCCTCTCGGTGGCGTCAACTTTCCGCCTTTCAATGCCAGAGCGCAGCTATGGAGTTAAGTCCACAATCCTAGCCGCATGTTTTTTTTTTCGCCCGCGTCGCAAACCCACCGCGCACGTTTGCTCGCAGGCTAACGTCGGCCTGTGGCTCTTTCGTTTGGCCGGGCAAAACCGAACTTGTGTCACGAATGTTCATGCGCCTTCCATCGTACATGGGTGGGCTTAGTATACCTTGCATCCGCACCATGTGCAATGTGCTCGCCTTGCGAGGAGTACGAGATCTTGTACGCAACCCAGACTATCCCGGGAGAACACTCCTCACATACTTTCTGGGTACAGCGCGTAACGTGTTTTTACACAACACGTGGTTGGCCCTACAGTCGAGCAGCCGCCGGAATTTTTCGTTAACGTGCGTCGCACACTGGCGTCGTTGACTGCCAGCCTGCCCGATCTGGATGTTGATGAAACCCCGCCCTCCAGGATGTGTGAAGCACTAACGGTCGCTGAGCTGACCCGCGAACAACTCCAGAAAACGAGACGGGCACTCTGGCGCCAACTGACCTCAGCAGCGCTTCCTGCAGATGTCAGGAACTTCGGCTGGCTGCGAGGCTGGCGGGTCCTGCCCACAAGAGACCGCCTTGCGGCGTGGGGCGTGGCGCCCTCCGCCCGATGCCCGCCGTGCGGTCTCCTTGAAACTTTGCAGCACGCAATGTTTGAGTGTGTAGTGGCGCGAACCTTTTGGATATTAGTGTCACGCATGTTTTTAAGCCGCCTGGAAGCGCGCACTAGTTCACCCGAAGTGTTTCAAAATATGCTCTTGTGTGTCGGCATGTTCGTTTTGTGGCGGCAGCGTGGAGAGGCTTCATTAAATGGGCGTCCGCAAAGAACAATGTTTCCAATGTTGCAGCGCCTCCGCACGCGCCTGTTTGAACAAGCATGCGTGGACGCTCTGTCAATGAGCGAGGCTGAGGTTTTGCGCAAATGGTCGACATACTTTATCGTCCTGCGCGGCGGTCGAGTGTCGGCTTTCTTACTGCCTTACTGACGTGCTCAGTGCTGCGTCATTGCGCATGCGCTTGACTGATCAGAGCATTGAGTTCAGCTGCTTTGTTTTCTATTTTTTATGTTAACACAGAACAAAATAAACTTCTCTTACCACGCACATACTCACCACGCGCTGATCTTACGATGCTGTACAATGAACCATGTCACAGCACAAATAAATGAGTGAATAAACGATGCCACCACGCGTGGCGGCTGTAGTGAGTGGGCGAAAATTGGAACCGGAAGTAGCTGGCAGACTATTTTCCCGTGATTACTTGCGTTCACTGCAAGAACGCCCCTCAACCATTTCGCGCGTTACTCATTCATGAGACATCGTCCGCCCAGCGTCCCGCTCCAGTCGCCATCCTCTCGTCAAGCCAGTACAAAGTCGATGTTCGCGCAGCGCGGGCACGAACACTGCTGAAGAGCTTCGCGAGGAGAACGCTCAGCTCAAGTCCAGATGTGGTAAGCCGATGGTTCTGTCCAATGCACTATTTCATTCTTATGCAGTGTTCTATAGACAGAAGCAGCTGTTCTCCTGCCGCTTCGATATCAAGTACGTTTGCACCATCAGATGTTACTATCAGATGTACGTTTGCAAGAAATCAGATGTCACAACAGAGCTAACTATGAAAAAAAAACCGAATTAGAAATTTTTTCCGCCAAGTTCATTGATCAATACTTATTGCGCATTGTTCAGCAAAACTGAGATTTATTCAAGAGTACTTTTAAGAAACTTATCGAAGACTTCGTTCCTCTATTGACCATTAGATGTAGCAGCAGTGCACCATGGTTTACTCAGAAGTTGCGACGTGCGAATAACAAAAAGCGATTTTGCCAGCAGGCAGTGAACAATGGTGTTCTAAGCGCGTGGGAAAAGTACACTGCGACAAGGACTACCAGTCACTACTGAAATCCACTCGACGTCACTTTTTCAATCATGACCTGACATCTCTGCTATCCAACAACCCTCGTAAATTCTGGCGCATCATAAATCCTGGCTTTCAACCCGACATTTTGCTTTCCGACAGCGACAGCGTCTTAATTAAAGAGTCAGAATGTGCTCAGGTTTTCAACGACGGCTTCTCATTAGTATTCACCAAAGAAGACATAAGCTCATTCCCTGATTTAGATATTGTCACGTTTTAGTGACGGCAGTCCAGCGGTCAGGAAGACACCAGAAATACTTGCAAACGAAGCTCTTTATTAGGGCTGACTTGCGCCCGCAAAAGAACTGAATCACTCGGTGGCGGCGTAAGCAACAAGCGTGCTCGTCAATCGTCGATCTAAGAATGTCCGTCGCTCGCGGCATCGCTCAATTTAAAGCCGGCAAGGAAACTTCCAGATAACAGGACAAGATCATCTACAGTAATCTGGAAAATCCTAGATGCAGCCTTTCATGGCTGCGATCAATCCAGATTAGTCTGGTCGCTTCTCGCGTCACGAACAAAAGTGATAACAACCCTGTCCTGCAGCCTTGAGCTTGAACGAACAAATACTACAATGATACGTGGCATTACCCCCCCTTCCAAAGAAGCATCGTCTCGATGCTTTAAAATGAAATTAAACGTGGAGAATGCTTCGAGAACTTAGAGCCTTAAGCTTCAAGTGTGGCCGTGTCGTCGTCGGTGTTGTAGTTTTTGTCGTCGTATTTGTCGTCGTAGTAGTCGTCGTCGTCGTAGGGATCGTCGTCGTCGTAGGGATCGTCGTCGTCGTAAGGGCCGTCGTCGTCGTAAGGGCCGTCGTCGTCGTAAGGGCCGTCGTCGTCGTAAGGGCCGTCGTCGTCGTAAGGGCCGTCGTCGTCGTAAGGGCCGTCGTCGTCGTACGGGTCGTCGTCGTCGTCGTAGGGATCGTCGTCGTCGTCGTAGGGATCGTCGTCGTCGTAGTGGGCATGGTCTTCTGTTTTCGTCGATGGAGGATATTAGTTCTAACGCTCAGAAGCAACCTCACCTCCTGAGGCTGCTTATTCAGTTTAACCTTCGGGGGCTGGGGAAGCGTCCACGCACTGCGTAGGCTCGGCTAGGAGATACTTAGCGCGGTGACGATGGCGACGGAGAACGCGATAGGCGGCTCGGCGATGAATATCCTTCCCGACGCAAAAAATTCTCGATTTCGGCTGGTCGCTGGCCGGGTCGGGGTCGTGGGGCGTCGTAAGGAAACCCTCGGATGCCCATTCTCCTGTATGGGCAGTACCAGAGAATGTGACCGGCTACTCCGCAGTGGAAGCATTGTGGGCGGCGCTGGACGGGTGTTCTTCACTCGACGCATTTCCTCGGCCGTGTACGACGCTCGTAGGACGGGCGAGTTGGGGCGAGAGGGCGGCGCTCCAGCGCAGCTTGCTAAGGGCGATAGGGGCTTGGGTCCCGTCGTCGAGGCACAGGACGGCACACTGCTGCGGCGTAAGTCATGGCTGGAGGCTCCAGAGGCTGCGTGGTAGACTGGAGTCAGGTCTTCCGGCGAATAACACAAAGGGCTGGCGTCACGACTTGCAGGGGTTGTCCGGTACCTGGAAGGCTACCCCGCACCTCCACCAGATGTCACGTTTTAGTGACGGCAGTCCAGCGGTCAGGAAGACACCAGAAATACTTGCAAACGAAGCTCTTTATTAGGGCTGACCTGCGCCCGCAAAAGAACTGAATCACTCGGTGGCGGCGTAAGCAACAAGCGTGCTCGTCAATCGTCGATCTAAGAATGTCCGTCGCTCGCGGCATCGCTCAATTTAAAGCCGGCAAGGAAACTTCCAGATAACAGGACAAGATCATCTACAGTAATCTGGAAAATCCTAGATGCAGCCTTTCATGGCTGCGATCAATCCAGATTAGTCTGGTCGCTTCTCGCGTCACGAACAAAAGTGATAACAACCCTGTCCTGCAGCCTTGAGCTTGAACGAACAAATACTACAATGATACGTGGCAATATAATCCAAGATATTTGCATGCCTGAAATAGTTAATAATGAAACAGGTGTTCTAGCTTCATTAAACAATTTTAAAATAAGTAATAGTTCGGATCACCTCGGCTTCAACAATAAGTTGCTGAAGAACACATCCCAAAGCATTGGCGTTGTGTGGTCCTGTTTGTGTTCGCAATCATTATCACACGGATTAATCCCTAATGACTGGCTGGTAGCCAAAGTAATACCTATATTTAAATCAGGTGAGCCTTCCTCTCCATTAAACTATTGACCCATCTCGTTAACCAGCTCTGTTTGCAAAGTCCTTGAACATATAATTCACAGCCAAATCATCAGCTATCTCGAAGATCATAACATTATTTTCAGTTATCAGCACGGTTTTCGCAAGGGATTTTCTTACTCAATTAGCTGGCTTTATTAATGACTTACAATTATCACTTGACGCGGGCTTTCAGGTCAACGCAGTTTCCTGGATTACCCAACAGCTTTCACAATCTGTCTCTCGTTCCTTCTCTCTTCCCTTTTTATCCCCTCATTCCCTTCCCCAGTGCAGGGTAGCCAACCGGAAACCTTTCTGGTTAACATCCCTGCCTTTCCCCCTCTCTTTATCTCTCTCTCTCTCTCTCAACAGCTTTCGATCGGGTTCCTCATCAAAGACTTCTACTGAAACTAGCACAGCTTAATATACACCCTAACGTGCTCGCTTGGATTAAGGACTTTCTATCATCTAGAACTCAGTTTACCTCCATTAATAATTCTAACTCTTCCTCTGCTAATGTGACATCTGGGGTACCACAAGGAAGCGTACTAGGGCCTTTGCTTTTTCTAATCTATATTAATGGCTGACTCTCCTGCGTGTGGCCAGTGTGGTTGTGACGAGACGATCAGCCACCTCCTCTGTGACTGCCCTCGTTTTGAGCGAGAGCGCGGTTGCCTAGTTGCTTCTCTGCTCCGCTTGGACTCGCGTCCTTTAACAGAGTCTAACGTTTTGGGGCCTTGGACGCAACCTTCCAGACAACGGAAAGCGGTGAAAGCGCTCCTGAATTTCCTAAGGGACTCGGGGTTGCATTCCCGCCTATAATCTAAGTTTTCTGTGCGCGCCCTCTGTCCCTGTGACATAGTGGTCGATGGACACTTGACAGACTCAATTCTTTGCCGCTCTTTTTCCTTTTTTCCCCTTTGTTCCCCTCCCCAAGTGTAGGGTAGCCAACTGGGCATCGCCTGGTTAACCTCCCTGCCTTTCCGTCCTTTTCTCTCTCTCTCTCTATATATATATATATATATATATTAATGATTTACCTGCCTGTGTAACATCTAGAGTTCGCCTTTTCGCTGATGACTGCGTAATTTACCGTAACATTACTAGAGACAGTGACCGCCAATCCCTACAATCTGACCTGAACGCAGTAAGCTCTTGGTGCTCATCACGGTTAATGACATTAAACGTTTCTAAAACTAAACTGATATCTTTCACTCGCCGTTCAGCTCGCATTCCAACCACTTATATTCTAAATGACAATACAGTGGAACTAGTAACACGTTCTGCTGGGCGAGTTGGTTCATCTTGGTAAAGTAAAGGCTTTTAGCGCAAAACGACTAAGAAAGGACGGGTATAGAACACAGACACAAAGCGCTCCTTTGTGTCTGTGTTCTATCCCCGTCCTTTCTTAGTCGTCTTGCGCTAAAAGCCTTTACTTTACTTTACTGTGGAACTAACATCAACATACAAGTACCTTGGGATGCACCTTTAGTTTACCTAACATGGCATCACCATATCAACCTCACCCTAGCATCTGCTAACCGCTCACTTGGTTTTCTTAAACGTAACCTCAGATACGCCCCTATACATGTTAAAAAACTTGCTTATATAACTCTAATACGCCCTAAAATCGTATATGCTGCGGCCATTTGGGACCCTGTTCAAGCCTACGTTATCATTAACATTGAATGCTTGCAAAACCGTGCTCTTCGTTTCATATTTTCATACTACTCACCCTTCACAAGCGTTTCAGCATTAAAAAAACGGGCCAAACTGGAAGATTTGTCATATCGCCGTAAACTTGCTCGCTTAACCCTTTTCCATAAGCTTTATCACCACCCATCCCTTCGCAGTGATTTTTTTGTCACCTTATTTTATCTTTCCACACAGTGATCATTCTCTCAAAGTTAAACGCGGTAACTGTCATTCATCGTCTTATGCCAATTCATTCATTCCACGTACTATCACTGAATGGAATAGTTTTCCATCAGTCATCGCCACAGATACTGACAAAAAATTTCAAGAGCTTTTTCGGTGTGACGGAAATGTGTAAAAGTTTGCTGTTTTTGTTAGTGTTCATTTTTTCTTTGTGTGATGCCTCATGTTTTAATTAACATTTTTCGTTACACTTATTTGTTCAAATGTATCGCGATTACTTATGATTGTACCCCCCCCCCCTATGTAATACCCTCTTCTGGGGGCGTTTAGGGGTAACTTGAATAAATAAATAAATAAATAAAAAGAAATGACCGCGCTTTGTTATATTACCGCGATGTCCACATCGAGCTATGCATATTACCTACAAGAATCAAACTACTTTCGCGCCAAGGAATTACTCGTCATTCCTCATTAAGCATCTGATGAGATTAATCGTGCGCACCAAGTTGTAAAGCTAAAGAGCGTCTTTTCATCCCCTTCTTTGAAATACCAGCTCTCACTACAACCTGTTGGCCGTCTGCAAGTCTAAATTTACTCCGGTCGTAACTCCCCTCCTTGTAGTTTAGTTCCGGTTCGATTGTGTTGACGGGTCACTTGTATAGCCCCTTCAGTCCCGCATTCTGTTCTGTCATCGAAAAAAAAATGCACATACTTAAAACACCGAAGGTGAGCGGACAAGGACTGCACCGCCTCCCACGCTCGAGAGCGGTACGGCTGGCGGAATAAAAAGAGATAACAGCACGTACAAACAGAAAAAATTGGCAGAGGCTCAGCTTGGGTAAGCCCGGAAATTGCGAAAGCACCTTCATCCGTTCCTTAAGCCCGCCGTCGTTTCCTAGATTGAGCGAATCGTTGCAGCCTTGCCTTGTACATGAAGGACGACATGGCCTGGCTGAAACGCACAGCGTGGTTACGCCGGGACGACTGCGGTTGGTTGGTTGGTTGCGACTGAGAGAAGGATGAAAAGGAAAGTGCACGGGCCTGCCAACTGGCTCAAGCCGAGCCACCACCGCTGCCACGTGCAGATAGAAGAAAGTTGAAAGATAAGAGGACAGAATAAAAGACAGAGTAAATACGCGCGTCGCAACAACCGCGTCCGCCGGAACGGACGCTGGCTGAAAAATAGATACACAACCGCAGCCCGAAGGCTGCAAACCGAATACCACAGATATTCCGCGACTGCGACGAGCCGGGTAGCAGCCCGATATATCTCCGTTTGGCGTGATGTCATCATAGCGAGCGCCTCCTCGCGGCAGCGGCGCGCAGCTGCTGCTCGGCGCACCGTGGTTACGCTGGAACGATCGGGACGAGAGGAGTTGGGGCTCTGTCTCTCTCCGTCTCGCGTGACGTCATCATAGCGAGCGCCTCCTCGCGGCAGCGGCGCGCAGCTGCTGCTCGGCGCACCGTGGTTACGCTGGGACGACCACGACGAGACGAGTTGGGGCTCTGTCTCTCTCCGTCTCGCGTGACGTCATCACAGCGAGCGCCTCCTCGCGGCAGTGCCGCGCAGCTGCTGCTCGGCGCACCGTGGTTACGCTGGGACGGCCGTGACGAGACGAGTTGGGGCTCTGTCTCTCACCGTGTGGCGTGACGTCACAGCGGAGGTCATGCTAAAGGTCAAACGTGGTTACGCCGCCCGGACGACGGTGAAGGGCTCAAACTGCGAGCAGTATTGCTTTCGCTAAAAAAACGAACAATGCGACCCAACAAGACAGAAGAAAAGCGCCACCATCCCGTGTAGCAGAGGAGGGCGGGACATTCTAACACACCACGTCCGCAGATTTGAAAGGCTCGGGAAAGGACGGAAGTACTCTTTGCATTCGACTCTGTTCGCCAACACGACGTGCGTTTTGCTCCGGTGATGCCGGTCGAGGAACTATCGTGTGCAGTTTTTGCAGAAAGAGCTTTGGTGCGGTTTCGGGCCGTCGATTCCGACTTGGGGACAGCATGCTGGTGACTGAAAATGCGCTGACACATTTTGCCTTCTCAATTCAAAAGCGAGCATAGTGAGTGCGGTGCAGATTGCGTTGCCTGCGCGAGACGTGCTCGGTCAAAGAATTTCAAAGTTGCGAGACAGCAGGACAAGCACCTCGTGTTCACATGTGCAATGCAGGGTCAACCTTGTGAAGATCTCTTCAAATCATCTGTCGTTGAGATCACGGAGTTGGTAATTACAGCGCATTGTATCCCACAAGAATTACCGTTCTTCGACCATCACTACAGGATCGCTCTCTTGGCTGGTCGAAAAGAACGCCAACGTTTTCTCACGAGCAACTCTAAAAATTTTCTGCCGTGGTCCGAAACTCGCGGGGAATCATTTATGGCTGTCGGGCTCATCCCGCGAGGCATCCAGACCGCAGAAGACGAGGCGGGAAGAGAGATCGAGTTCCTTCATGGCCGCGGGCGTTGTGTAGTCCTGGGTGGGCTTTCGAACTAGACAGATGTTAGAGCAGTCGCTGCCTGGAGGCAGGGCTTCTCGCAGTAGAAGAGCTGAAAGCGCCGCGAGTTATGCGTCGTTTTAACATCAAATTGAAACACCCGCTACTCCTCACGTTCGTGAACGCTTTTGAATCCGCAATTTAATAGTTGTCTTCAGTGCAATTAATAACCTCTTCACATTGACATGTATGGTAAGGGGTAATTGAATATAGAATTGACATCCGTTCAGTAATGTGGAGAAAGAATTTGAAGGTGGCTTTTTTCGACGGCCGTGTTTACTGTACACTGCACACACTGCATTCGTACCGATATACTGCAATAGATGCATCGCTATCCAGCGTTGGCTGAACGAGGTGATAAGCGACGCGACGCGCGATGGCCTGGGAGCTGCTGTCGCTGATGGCGCCGGTTCTCCGGTTCTGGGGTTAAGGAGGATTTCGGTCACTGCCCGGAAGCCATTCGCGAGGCAGAAACCATTGCGGGTGCCCGACTTCCGATCTGGTTTGCGAGAAAAGTTCGTTTTTGTTTCGTAGTTTCAGCGGAACGCCGCGTGAGGCTCGCTTCGTCGCGGGTATGGGTCCGAGGGGTTGCAGTTTTCTATATTGAATGGCCGACAATTCAGCGGGCTTTTTTCGGTGTTTATTTCGTTTTTTAGGAAAATAATAATTTCTACAGGTAAAACTGCGTTTTTTTCTCGCTAATATCGCATTGCTTACGATATGTTGAAGTCACTTGGAGTTTATCATGACCTTTTTATCAGCACGAGCAGTCGACTTTAAAGTAATTAATGCACAAAGGGTCCTACCTACTGCTGTGCTTGCAGACTGGTGTTATCGCTATTTTAAATGTAATTAAATTCAGTGATGGTGCCTACCGATAATAATGCAAGTGGAAGGTTGTTATCTTTCATTGTTCTGCCAAAGTTCTTGCAAGAAATGAATTATTTTTTTATTTATGTACATAGTGCATACCATGGTTAGGTGCAAGCCGGAAGGGCAGGTTCACAAAAAGAAAAATGAAAGCAACAAACAGACAACATTACAGCAACAATAATGTAATAATAGAACAATACAGCAGTGCAATACAAAGGAGGAAAAAACATAATACGCAATATTAAACATGGCTGACAAACGCAAGTCTCATTTTTCAGGGTTGATTAGGTTCGGTTAATGAGTTCCAGTCGGATATGGTGCGTAGGAAAAAGGAAAACTTATACGAATTGGTACAGGCAAAATGTGGTTTTAAAAGTTAGTGATAAGTGTCTTGGCATTAGCCTTCAATCCGACTTATCATGGAGCCATCATATTGTCACGGAACCAAGGCTCACTCTTGCCTCCGCTAACCGTACTTTCAGACTTCTCAAACATAATTTAAAAGAGGCCGTGACACAGGTAAAAAAACTAGCGTACACCACATTAATCCGTCCGAAACTCGAATATGCGTCTGCCATTTGGGATCCTCATCAGAATTCTATCGAAGTAAGACATGATGTTGGGCTAGTCGGTTCATGGTTAGAGCGAAACAAAACTGCGCGAAGAAGACGGGACAAAAGAAAGGCACGAATACACACACACAAAGCGCAGACTTCCAACTGACTTTATTTTGTAAAAGCAGGGTGCTTATAAAGGCAATCACAGCAAACTAGGACACAAGCAGAAGCAACGTGCGAACGGCAAAGACAGAGTCAACAATACCACGTGTGATTACGACGCATGAAAAGTTCGAATGTGACCATCTAAGAAATTGATTTCTTGACATGAAAGAGATAAAGAAGGGGCGCTAACACACTTACCACCCCTTTTAGAAATGAAATAGGCCTCGATAATTTCTCTTTCGGTTTTTGTTTTGGCTTTAGAAAGGAACTTTGTTTTTTCCAGGTAAGGAGAACAGGTTTTCGTGTCGCAGCTCTTACAATGCAAGGGTAGATTGCTGCCAGTGCCACTGCTAAGGGATCGCCTGTGTTCTAAAGCGCGCTCATTAAAACAACGGCCAGTCTGGCCTATGTAGGAACGACCGCATGACAAAGGTATCTCGTAAACAACTTCGGAAACACAGTTTGTAAACTTGTTCCGGTGGTTCTTCTTGCAAGTGGTGGGTTGCTTTCTTGTTCCAGCCAGTAGAGGGCACACTTTTTTCAGCTTGCAGGGAGCCGAAAAAAAACAACGCGTATCCCATACCTTTCTGCTACCTTCTTGATGTTATGGGAAAGGCAATGAAAATACGGCATGACAAATGGTGGCTTGGGATCCGAGCATCCTTTATCTTTTTCATGTGAAGATTTTAGCCTTTGAAGCAGGCTTTCGCAAGTGCCAAGAAGTAGATGACGGGGATAGCCAGCGGAAAGAAGGCGCTCAACTTGACAGTGAAAACTGGATGACACGGTGTGGGTACAGGATTTCTGCAGGGCAGAGAGGCAGGCAGACATGATGATGCCACGTTTGACTAGCTTAGAATGAGCGCTTTTATAGGGTAGTAGACTTTTGTTCGACCTTGGGCTATACGACCAGCAAACGTGGGCATCAGTGAAGTGCAGATTTAAGTCTAAAAACTGTATGCGGTTGTCCTTTGTCAGTTCATGAGTAAAAAGTAAGCCTTGCCCCTCTGAGGAGAAGGCGTTAAGAATGTTAGTGACAGCACTGTCAAGGTCATAGTTAGAAGAATTGTCTAGAATCACTAGAAAGTCATCGACATAACGAAACACACGTGATACAGGGTGGTTTAAAAGCTCTTTTTCTAAGCGTCTGTCTAAAAAAGCCATAAAAATGTCACACAGCACTGGAGCAACCGAAGACCCAATGCAAATTCCGGACTTTTGAACATAAAATCGTCCTTCGTAAAAAGTGGCTGTGGAACTCAGGTAAAACTGTAAAAGCTCTAAAAAATGCTCGGTACTGATGCCAGCCATATTGCGAAAAACTAATTCACCATGCTCTTGAATCAAATCCCTCACAGCAGTGTACAACCCTTATGCTTATTGTTTTTTACCGCGCTGAATAAGCGAATGGAACGCTTTGCCATCAGACCTTGCCCCAGAATCTGACCTAGGTAAGTTCCAACACCTTATTCACTCATGTTTCAACAACTAAAAAAGTTTTTTTTCAGCGTTCTTTCTTCCGCCTTGTCTTATTTTTATTTTATATTTTTGAGTTGTATTTCAGCGCTCTTTTTCCGGTGTCGCCTTTTTCTTGCGGTGCGCTTATTTATTTCTCAAATTTGATTTCATTTTATTTCATGTACTGAAAGGACAGGAGGGGGCGAGAGAAAATGCTGCTTTACGGGCAGCTTGACAAGCTCGCACCCCCTATTACATATGGACAAGGTTAGACCCAGTACATGAGTGAAACAGTAGAAATTATATAATTTGTAAAGAGATTAGAGTAATTAGATAACAATTATTTTCAAAACACATGACAACTCTCTAAATACTGTAATACAATGCAATTTTTACAAACCAGAAAGTGGCAATTTTCCATTGCCGTGTAAAAAATGCCGGCGTAAAACGCACCACTTTCACACACACATATACATATTGTTACAAAGAAGAGGGCAGTGGTGCGGGACGGAGCGCTCGCGCTAGGCCCACAGCCATTGAATCATATCATCTGTCATCATGTCGCCCTTTTTCTAGGCTTGCCACCTCTTAACATTTGGTGGAGGTGCGGGGTCTTCTTCGTAACAATATTAACATTAACACATTAACACACACACATTACACATTATGCACACATATACATCAGAATTCACATACAATAAATAAAATCAACTGTAAGGTTCCTGCGGCTACGCCCTGTACCATCCACACCTCCCTGCTCCTGAAACCCACACCAGCGGGCCGTATCTACACCCTCCAGACGCATTGTCCCTTGAGGTTCTCGCCATTGCGCATGCCCTCCAGTCATTTGCCCTCCTTCCCTCTCTCCAAGAGTACACAGTCTATTCAGACTCACAAGCCGCTATACACCACATACAGAAACGCACCCTGACCCCTTCTCTCCAACAGCAGGTCGAACGAGCGGTCTCCGCACTGCAGCCTTCCATCGTTTTCCTCCGCTGGGTCCCTGGGCATTCAGGGATTGACGGCAATGAGCTGGCCCATCAGCTTGCCCGCGACACACTTTTCCGGGCACCGTTGATCCCCTGGCCCAAGCTCTCGGAGGACGGTGGGAGACTCACCCTTCGCCGCACCATAAAAGAGGTCTACCTTGAGCTCCGCCTCGACAAACGCCTTTACCCTCCCCCACATCCATCACTCACGGTGCCGGAGTCTCGCCTTCTTCCGCACATTCAGATGAATGCAGTTATCACCCCGTCCCGCCTCTTCCTCTATCGCTATCGATCGGACCCTTCCTGTCCCAACCTCCCCTGTATCTATGCGGACGTGGCCCATTGCCTCTTCTATTGCCGGGCTGCTCAGCAGTCGGGTTCCTTCCTCCCCCCCCCCCCCCCACCCTCTCTATCCATCCCCACCTGGCTCGACTGGCTTGGCGCTGAAGGGGAAGAACAGCGGCTTCTGGTCGCCCAGGCGGTCGAAATGCTCGGCCTATAAATTTTGGTCGATAAAAGTCTTTAACTACTACTACTACTACTACATTTTGTTACAAAGAAGAGGGCAGTGGCGCGGGACGGAGCACTCGCGCTAGGCCCACAGCCATTGAATCATATCATCTGTCATCATGTCGCCCTTTTTCTAGGCTTGCCACCTTTTAACATTTGGTGGAGGTGCGGGGTCTTCGTAACAATATTAACATTAACACAGACACACATTACACATTATGCACACATATACATCAGAATTCACATACCATAAATAAAATCAACTGTACAAGCCGTCATTGTTTCTAATATATTCATGCATTGTATGGTCTTTATTAAAATTATTAACAGTCTTGGAATTACATTACACAACATTTGCATTACATAGTTCGTGATGAGGGAACTTCCCAGTGTTCTGCGTGTCGAGTGTGATATGGGTGAATGTTGTGACCTGTGTTTGCTAACTGTGAGAGGAAGTTACTTTGTTTTAAGCATGAAATGCTTTTAGCTCCCTTTGTAGGCAATGTGGTGACGTCACGCCGAGACAGAGAGCCATCATCCGGGCACTGAATTCCACTCATCCGGGCTCTGAAACGAGAACATCCGGGCACCGTACGAGACGTATCGAGATTCAACGAGACTCTCTAAGCCCTCCTACGGGACCGGCATACAAGCGCCGGTTGCTCTCCAAACGAGTCACAAAAAATAACTGCTGCCAGTGTCTTCTCAATGTTTATCAAGATATCAGTCGAGCTGTGCATTTGATAATGCACGGAATTATAATTTCCGATTTCTAATAGAGAGAGAGAGAGAGAAAAGGACGGAAAGGCAGGGAGGTTAACCAGGCGATGCCCAGTTGGCTACCCTACACTTGGGGAGGGGAACAAAGGGGAAAAAAGGAAAACGAGCGGCAAGGAAATGAGTCTTCTAAGTGACCAGCGACCACTATGTCACAGGGACAGAGGGCGCGCACTGAAAACTTAGATTATAGGCGGGAATGCAACCCCGAGTCCCTTAGGAAATTCAGGAGCGCTTTCACCGCTTTCCGTTGTCTGGAAGGTTGTGTCCAAGGCCCCAGAACGTTAGACTCTGTTAAAGGACGCGAGTCCAAGCGGAGCAGACAAGCAACTAGGCAACCGCGCTCTCGCTCAAAACGAGGGCAGTCACAGAGGAGGTGGCTGATCGTCTCGTCACAACCACACTGGCCACACGCAGGAGAGTCAGCCATTGAGATGAGATGGGAATAGGCGTTTGTGAACGCCGCTCCCAGCCACAAGCGGCACAACAGCGCAGTATCATTGCGGGGGAGGCCGAATGGTATATGATGTTGGAGCAAGAGGTTGAACAACACTTCTGAAGGAACCAGCGCACAAAACACAACGGACAAGAAAAAGGTGGTACACGACGGACAGGAGCGCTGAACTTACAACTTTATTTCGGAAGTAAAGATGCAACGTATGTATACAGCCATGTCAGGGAGGCGTGTCACACAGGGAAAGCAAGAACAAGTGAAATCTACAAGGTCATGATGAGACAAGCAGCACAAGCAAACCAAAAACCTTAACTAATATAACATGTGAAGGTGACCAGTTTCAATGGAGGCAAGAAAAACAACAGGGAAAAACACAAGGGAAAAACGCCAGACCTCGTGAAGATGAAAATTGATACTGATAACAAAAACCGATAAAAACAAAAAGGCAAAAGCCAATAAAAGCGATAAAAGCAATAAAGTTAACAGGGCAATGGAAATGAAAAAGATAAAATGCCAACAAGTAACACGGCAAAAAATACTAAGAGCTAAAATTAAGAAAACATCGCGGAAAAAACTAACAGCTAAAAGGTAAAACCGACAGAAACATAAGGTTAAGTCTTGTGTAAACAAATAGCGGAATAAAGTTGGCGGGAAAAAGACGGTTGCATAAGGTGGGAAGTTAAAATGCTAGTGCCTCGAATTTTGTGCCAGATAGGCGAGTTCTTTCTCAGATAGCGACACTGAAGGCTGGCTAATGCACTTTTCTTTTAACGACGCTATCGTGATTGCCTCAACTATTTCTTGTCCGTTGTGTTTTGTGCGCTGGTTCCTTCAGAAGTATGTATTACCAACTAGCCCAACAACAAGTGTTGCTCAGAAAGAGGTTGAAGTGATGCGAGCAGGGTGTCCAACCTCCAGGGGCAGACCACGATGTTACAGCCAGGTTTCGGGCGAGCAGTTGAAGGTGCCGTGCTGCGTCAGCTCTTGTCAGTGGTGTGCGGACAGTGTTGGTTGTCTCGTGAGCCGATCGAGCAGCATCGTCAGCTAAGGCGTTACCAACAATGCCGCTATGGCCTGGTACCCACTGGAAGATGATTTCATGGTCTTGTTCGATTGCCTGGTGATGGAGATATCGTATCTCCGCTATAAGTTGCTCATGGTCGCTATGTCTCAAGGCAGATTGAAGACATTGAGGGCAGCTTTTGAATCACATAAAACAGCCCATTTTTGAGGTGATTGTTGTGAGATATACTGTACCGCCGCAAGAAGTGCGGCCAACTCTGCTCCAGTAGAGGTAGTCCGATGCGAAATTTGTTGGTGAATTTGAGTCTGTCGCGCAGGAACGACCACAGCGCAAGCAGAACTAGTAGAGGTTACTGAGTAGAACGTTAAGTCGGGCGAGTTGGTATAGGTTCATGGTTGAAAAACAGCGCACAAAAGACTAGACACAAGAGTAAACGAGACGACAGGACAAGCGCTGATCCATCCGTATAGACGTGAGTACGGTCCCAATATTCGAAGTGGAGCATGGACAGTGTCAGTTGCTTAATGGCTGGCGTCGATAAATTTGACTTCTTCGCTATCCCCGGAATAGCAAGGCGCACACATGGGAGCCGCGTACACCACAGAGGAGAGGGAGGTAGTGCTGCCGGGGTGAACTGTTGTGGGATCGACGACTGTTGCGTCGTTATCACCTTCGCAAATGCATAATGTGGCCTCTGCAGTGGAATGTGGTCTCTGCAGGATACGTAATTGGTAATCCAGTTGCCCACTTCTCGGTTAATATTTGCCAGCTTAAGTTTATGAAGGAGAAATGGGCGACAAACCGTGTCGAGGGACTTTTTAAAATCTAAAAAAACAGTCTGTTTGCCCGTTTTTGTTGACCTCAGATCAGATGAGATGGTCGTGATTAAATTCAATCAATTGTTTAGTACAGAATAGCCCTTACGAAACCATTGCTGCTCTTAAATTATTAGCCCCTGCTCTACCAAATGTTTCATTATTTCCTCCTATAAAGTATGCTCTAGTATTTTGCAGGAAATTGATGGTAAGCAAATAGGCCGATAGTTGCTTAAGTCTTCTTTAAGCATGAAATGCTTTTAGCTCCCATTGTCCGCAGTGTGGTGACGTCACGCCGAGACCGAGAGCCAACATCCGGGCACTGAATTCCACTCATCCGGGCACTGAAACAACAGCATCCGGGCACCGCACGAGATTTAACGAGACTCTCTAAAAGAGAGAGAGCCGCTTAGAGCTAGAGGGGACCTCCAGGGCCAGAAGGGCTTTGGGCGGAAAAACTGCTCCTGCGCCATCCCCAAGGATGGCGCTGCGGTCCCACACTCACGCATGTAAAAGACAGGCCGCTGGGCCTTCAGCTCATGACGGTTCCCCGTTTGGCAGGAAAATGTATACACGCTCGCGTAGTATTCGAACGCGCTGCACATACATTCTTGTCAGGCCTGCGTCTCGTCGTGTCCGCGTACGCTTCTGCATCGTACAGCATTTCAATGCCGCCACCGTCAAAGCTGCTTAAGCCGAGCAATGGAGCCTGATGAAAGGAGAGGTAGGAAGCGTCTTGCGGAAAGCGATCGCGTTGCGAGTGATACGCCGCAGCAGAAGACTGCTCGCCACTGCCGACAGCGCCATGATTATGCTGCCGCTTCCGAAAGCGACAAAGCCGCCATGGTTCGCGACTGCCTACCTAAGCCCGCTCTATTGCAGGCGATCGCTTCGACGCAATAAGAAGGGTGTGGTGTGTTGAACACTAGACCCATTTCAAGATTTTGACTAGTACCATCTACAATCAATGTGTTATACACGTAAACATTTCATGCTTACTCTACTCTCTGTTACGGGCGAGGCTGAGATTTTTTTGAACCCCCTTGTGAATCCGGACTGCAGGTGCCGATTTCCAGTTATCCGGCATCATGACAGCCGAGATATTTGGTGCACATGAGATAACGATAAGAGGCGACTGACCATGCACAGCGCTTCAACACGCGGGGAGAAATACCATCTGGACCGAGTGGCTTCGTTTCATCTATCTTTTTTGGCAACGATTCTATTCCACTCGCACTAAGCTCGACTGGGGGCATTAACGGCGCAGCACTCACACATGTATCCATAAAAATTATTTTCGGGAAAACTGCACAATGAAAATAATGAGTTGCCTTAGCTTATTATCGGAGAGGACTTCATTATTTTGGACGATTTCATTTATTCCAGACGATTCAGAACCAAATCCTTTCACATATTTCGTGAAAAACTTGGGATTCGTTTTCACATTGTCATTGAGTCAACTGAAGTGCCATTCCTTCGCACTGTGTGCTTTACTTTTACTCATTAGTTACGTGAGTTAACGTTCTGAACTGATAATTAGTGTTCTTTTGAATGTCAGTTATGCTCATCTTCTCTTATTTATTAGTCTCAAGGTATTTGGTGTCACCCATGGCTTGATGCAACTTTTTCAGCCTAACTGAATGAATGCACGGCACATAGTTTTCCGTCAGTTCTATCATTTTTCTTTTAAAAAATGGCCACTGTTGCACAAAAGTATTAACGTAAAAGGCAATCTAAAGCAGACAAATAATCAAGAAGTTCGCGAGAAGTGGCGGAATAATCACGCTTATCAAAAAAAAAATATTCCCTAATTTGCATATCTTCATTCGCTTGATCTCAAGTTTAATGCTATCTACGACAGCCAGTGGTCATTTATTCCTAGGATGCAAGTGACAGAATCTAGCAAATTGTGCGGGTTACAAAGCAACAGGTCCAAAATGCTGTTGTTGCGTGTAGGTGTACTCACGTATTGAGTGAAGCCAAATGTGTCAGCAAAGTTTTTCATCTCAAAATTTTTGCAGCAGCCAGTCAGTTGTACAGGTTCCATTAGACCAGTTCAAGTCCAGTAGTTTTAAATCTCCGGCAAGAATTATCTGATCCGATGCTTTAGAGACAATCTCGGGCAGACGTTGCAATGTAGTTGCATCAGAAGTTGGAGGGCGACGTGATCCAGCAATAAATGTTGTATTATCGGCAAAAGTCACTTTGTCCCTGATTGATTCCATGTTATTTTATCCAATATCCAACAAAGTTGACCGTACAAAACAATGAACTCACAAAGACACCACCACCCCCCCGTTCGTGCCCTATCATTCCGATGAGCGGTAGAGGGATTAGGAAACACCTCACTGTCATTAATGGACGGGGATCAGCCGCGATTCTGCTCCAAACACTATACCAGCCTCCAATGATTCAATGAGGCCCACGAATTCGTCTACTTTGTTCACAATGCTTCTGCAGCTTACGACAACAGCCGTTAGATTGTGCGAGGGAACAGCCCTTTTAGTAGCATGGTATCCCTTTTTGAGGACTGGAGCCACTTTCACTTTTTCTTAGTCCCAAGTGAAGGCCTATCAGTTACGACGACAAGTCTCGCCGCGCGGCCGCCAGCACGCCTGTTTCTACGGTATATGGCTGCGAGCAACCTGAGTGTGACGACCCAGGTGACAGCTGATTCCAATTACCGAGTTTGCCCGGCCGTAGTGCAGGCCCAAAACGAAGGGGCTGAAGTTTAAGCAAAACCAGCCCCCCTTTTTGAAGTGTCTGCACGTGTCGAACGCCGTCGCTGGCGCCGCGGGGAGACGGACGTTATCTTCCCCAATTGCCGTGACCGTGCCGGGGAACAAAGGGCCTCGTTTCCTATAGCTCTTTGGCGTGTCAAGCACCGCGACGAGCTGGCGGCATCATCCCGAACCCTCGTCAACATCTCTAAGCACGAGGGACCACTTTCCGGCCTTTTCGTGACCTCGCGTTGCGGCCTCGAGCGGCTGGTGTCATTTGATGAACAGATGTCGGTGACCCGCGGGAACCTTCGGCTGGCCGGAAACCATCACCTACTGCAGTGGACGCTACCTCGACGGCAACCTTCTTTCCCTCAGACTCAACATGTGCTGGGGGCGTGACCACTCCGGCGTGGGCGTCCTCAACCTAGGGACTTTAGGGAACGAGAAGGATATAAAAGTCAACTAATGCGGCAGAATCTTCTAACTTCTAATCACTTTGATGTAAAAATGTGACAAACCTATTCTCCTTTCGCCACCTACAAACCTCTTCGCTCAGCGGCACTCCTGTCCTGGTCGGTACGGGCGTCGTCTCGACCGTGGATCTGTCAAACCGCGACCCCGAACCTCGCATTCAACAGGCCTTACCGTCTACAATCAGCTGGTCAAAGCTTAGCTTAACCTTACTGGTGCTGTCCGTTGTTACCCCTTTAGCATATTTACATAATTGTTTCCGGACATTTTGTGTCTCCGGTGCAGAGTCCTGGTCCACACTGCATTCAACCCCTTGAATTGTTTGGCATTTTTAAGATTTATTTTTTTTCTTGTCGGAGAGAAAATTAACGACAATCGCTCGATTAAACTTCTTGTTGAATTGACTGACACAATGCGATCTTTGCACTGTCTTCAGTTCTATTGCAAAATTGGTCTGAGAGATTGCCTTAATCAATTCCCTTGACTCATCCCACTTTTCTGCCTTGTCATCTTTATCACCACAAACAAGATTCGTCCTCCAACTTGTTTTCAAGTTCGACACTTCTTGTTTGCAGGTATTTGGACTCCTTTTAGAGATGCTCAACTGATATTCCTTGTTCTTCCAGTGCATCATTAAGAATTGCAATCTGACCTTCAGTTATTTCCAATTTTTCAATTAGCTCGGCGAGCATAGCTTGATGTTTAGCAAATTTTCTCCGATGGCATCCAGCTTGTTCGTGATTGTGCTCTGGCCGGCCTGCAAATTTTCAGAAATTCCAGCTCTGATTCACTGTGGGGGCCAGAATTAAGCTCCACATGGCTGGAAAGTAACAATAGCAAAATCAACAACAGTACTGGGTACGCAAACCCCTGCGGGGTGACTGCTTTGTGTCGCGTACCAATCAGACGGAACACAGGCTCTCGTGGTATGTGCTTTCTTGTAAGAGCAACGTCGTCATGCTATATTTAAGAGGTCCAAGGTTGGGCGACACTACGATACATAATGTAGTCAGCGTGTTCACGGCAGTGATGAAACTGCCATTCGACTGTTGCGATTGCCTGAACATGACACTTTCAGGAGAGGTGCAGTGGAAATCTGCTTAAACGAGTAACTGCCCTTAGCGCACCCTTACAGTTAATGGAGTGTAGACACCTAATTTTTATGGTATGTTTTATTTGGTGCACTGATGCGTAATACTTTACGATGTATTACTACCGCCTTCGCGATCGCAAAGTGGTTATGGGGCTCGGTTGCTGGCCTTAAAGACACCGTTTCGATCCCGGCCTCTGCGATCACAACATGATGAAGGCGAAATTGGAGAGACACGCGCACTTTGCGATGTCACTGCATATTGGAGAAACCCAGGTGATCGAAATTATCCAGTCTTTTTGTTGAGGAAAACAGAGCAGGAACAGGGACAAGACATTACTATGCATTACTACCGCTGTTCCGTGCATTATGCGCATGTGCAGGCATTACTACCGCGCCTGTCCCGTCTTCTTTTCTCTTGTCCTTGTTCCTGCGCTGTTTTCCTCAATAGCCTAAGTCACTTTGCACAGTTAAAACCCATAACCCAAACCACGCATCATATTGTGATCGCAGAGGCCGGGATCGAAACGGTGTCTTTGGGGCCAGCAACCGAGCACCATAACCACTTTGCGATCGCGAAGGCGGTAGTAATGCATCGTAAAGTATTACGCATCAGTGCACCAAATAAAACATACCATAAAAATTAGGTGTCTACACTCCATTAACTGTAATGGCGCGCTAAGGGCAGTTACTTGTTTAAGCAGATTTCCACTGCACCTCTCCTGAAAGTGTCATGTTCAGGTATTCGCCACGTGGTATTCGCCTAAAGCCGCCAAATAATTTATAATCAACATTTTCTCCCTTGCTATTTCGGTTTCTGCGCTCTCTTAGAGGGACACTAAGGAAAGCGGTATCATTTTTTTTGTTAGTAAAATCTGATAGTTTGGCATTTTGTGGCTTTGTAACCACGCGTCCGTTAGCCAAAGGTGCATTTATTGCTAAGAGATTTGGATTCAAAGTTGAAAGCTTTTTTACGGCACTACGATTCAAATTAGATTCTCTGAAGACGACATAGAGTGGCTTAAAGCGGCAGAAACGAAAACGGACTCCGTGATTGTTGGCGCCAGCAACGCGCTCACGCCTAGAGCAACCGAAATGAAAACTGCTGCCGGCCGGAGATGAAGGCCTTTGTCAGCCCTTTTCGCTTCGTTTCCGTTTTCACCAATGTTGCGATGGATTCCGTTCCCGATTCCAACAAAGAAGTTCTCGAAAAGAACTGCGTAGTGCATTCAGCGAACGCAACCCAACGAAGCATACGATGCTGCGGGTCTTGCAAGAAAGTCCCTAGCGCCGATGAGCCAGCGTCACAACTGATGTGTAGCGACTGGCACATGTGGGCATATTTAAATTCTGTACTTGTCCTCATATTGCTGGTCATGCAGCTTAGCGTCTTGGTGCGCTGACGAGGCGAACACGCCGAGCGGTGCATTTCATAAATGGAGACCTGTTGAAAATTGGCTCTACACAGCTTTTTTTCTTCCATGTCAATTCTTGTTTTTCCTTGTTGCGTGCTCTTGCACGAACTTCGTCCGAGGGGCACTTGGAGGCCATCTGCTGCTTCGCCCTTGTACATCGAGGCGCTTAGCAAACCATGCAGAACGCATGGCCGTGAAACACCAACTTTTACCGAAACTCAGGTGGCCGTCTGTTGCGCCGCCAATTGCATGTTTTCTTCGACATCCAACATTCGGGTTGTCTTTCTTTCCGCCTTCTTCGTGTGATATACGTGCACTGGTGGTTTCGAAACAAAACTTATGTGCTTTGGTATCCATCGAACACACGTAACCTTGATGCACCCTCGTCAGCCTCAGACATCTGCGGTGTCTGTTCTCCTATTTCATCACCACGCTTGTACTTGGGAGACGGGCCTGCGGCGGCTATACTTCTACTTCACTTCTTGCTATTTTCTACCTTACAAGAGCTTTTTCAGAAAGAGTGGTGTTGTTCTGTTGAAGAGCACGTAATCTATCGATGCAAGCCAAATTCTATTTGTCCTCAGTTTCTTTTTATGTCAAATAACCTTATACGAAGGGGTGGAACTTTTCGGCTTTTAGTATTGGAAAATTCGGGGCACGTTTTCTTGTTTTTATTTCTGAATCCAAGTACCAGTTTTATTTCGCGAATTTTATGCGGCAAAAAAAATGCGCGACCTGATTTCGGTGACCACAACCGACAGCGCACTTCCTCACCAAAACACGATTTGGCCACCCTGATGTAGTACTTGGCCGCGACCTCCTATATGAAAAAAGCAATTAACCCTCAGCCCTCAGTTCCCAGCGGCTGCGGAGCAACTGACCCAAGGCGGCGGTCAGATCTGTGACGCAGCGGAGGGTGCTGGAAACTGAACCTGGCAACGTTTAACGGAAGAGCGTTATCAAGTGAGGCTAGCTTAGCAGTGCTGTTGGAGTAATTAGCCGGTATTAAATGGGATGGCATAGGGCTTAGTGAGGTTAGGAGGACAGATGAGGCGTATACAGTACTAAAGGGCGGGAATGTACTGTGCTATCGTGGACTAGCAGATAGGCGAGAACTAGGTGTGGGATTTCTCATAAATCAGGATATAGCTGGCAACATCGAGGAGTTTTACAGTATTAACGACAGAGTGGCAGCTATAGTAATTAGCCTTAAGCTGAAGGTGGTGCAGGCCTACGCGCCTACATCACGCCAAGGTGACCAGATAGCTGAAAGCTTCTATGAGGATGTGAAATCGGCAATGACCAAAGTTAAGTCACTGTACACTGTACTTTAGTGCGAAGGTAGGTAAAAAGCAGGCTGGAGACCAGGCGGTAGGTGACTATGACATAGGTTCTAGGAATAGTAGGGAAGAGTTATTAGTAGAGTTCGCGGATAGAAATAATTTACGGATTATGAATACCTTCTTTCGCAAACGAGCTAACAGGAAGTAGACGTGGAAGAGCCTCAATGGTGAGACTAAAAATGAAATAGACTTCAGACTGTGTGCGCACCCTGGCATCGTAGAGAATGTGGAGGTCCTCGGTAAGGTCCATTGTAGCGACCACAGAATGGTAAGGTCTCCTATTAGTTTAAATTTGAAGAAGGAAGGGAGGAAACTAGTGAAGCGAAAGGCTATTAACGAGTTAGCATTAAGAGGGAAGGTAGAGAAGGCTCACTGGAAGGTAGGGAAGGCTTACTGGCTACGTCGGGGTTTCCGCATAACGAGCCATGTGCCTTGTCACACAGGAAGGTTTCGTGACATTTTGACGGAGGGCACTTCTCTTGACCGAATGACACTTTTGGTGCGCGCGCCGCCACGGTGGCTCAGTGGTTATGCTGCTCGGCTGCTGACCCGAAAGACACTGGTTCGATCCCGGCCGCGGCGGTTGAATTTGTTTGGAGGAGAAATTTAGAGGCCCGTGTACTGTGCGATGTCAGTGCATGTTAAAGAACCCCAGGTGGTCGAAATTTCCGGAGCCCTCCACTACGGCGTCTCGCATAGCCTTAGTCGCTTTGGGACGTTAAACCCCATTAACCAAACCTGAAGATCTGATTAAGAAACGCCAAAGCATGAAGGCGCCTAACTCCACAGACAAGATAGAAATAGCAGAGCTATCGAAGTTAACAAATAAGCGCAAGGTAGCCTACATAAGAAATTTTAACATGGAGAAAATCGAGCATGCTTTAAGGAACGGAGGTAGCCTAAAACCTGTGAGGAGAAAACTGGGCATAGGTAAAAACCAGATGTATGCGTAAAGTGACAAAGGGGCGATTTCATTAATAAGGATAATACAGTTAAAATAGCCGAACAGTTTCACACAAATCTATACAGTAGCGAATGTAATCATAGGGTTACTGAGAGAGGCAGTCGAGCACAGCAATGGGACATGCTGCCAGTAATGAAGGAGGAAGTAAAGAAAGCCTTAGGAGCAATGCAAAGGGGGAAAGCAGCTGGTGAGGATCAGGAAACAGCAGATTTGATGAAGGACGGAGGAGAGATTGTGCTAAAAAAACTAGCCACCCTGTATACCCAATGCCTTGTGACCTCGAGAGTACCAGAAGCTTGGAAGAACGCTAACATTATCCTAATTCATAAGAAAGGAGACGTCAGGGACTTGAAGAATTGCAGACCAATCGGCTTACTGTCCGTTGCCTACAAGGTATTTACTAAGGTAATCGCTAATAGTCAGGACAACCTTGGACTTTTATTCAACCAAATGATCAGGCAGGCTTTCGTAAAGGATACTTGACAATAGGCCACATTCGCACTATCAATGAGGTGATAGATAAATGCGCATAATATAACCATCCCCTATATAGAGCCTTCATTGATTACGAGAAAGCATTTGACTGAGTGGAAACCTCAGCGTTCATGCAGGCATTGCGGAATCAGGGCGTAGAAGAGTGTTATTTGAAAATCTTGAAAGATAATTATAACGATTGCACAGCTACTATAGTTCTTCATAAAGTCAGCAATAACATTCCAATAGGGAAAGGTGTCAGGCAGGGAGACACGATCTCTCCATTGCTCTTCACTACCTGCTTACAGGAGGTATTCCGGGGCCTGACATGGGAAGCGTTGGGGATAAGAGTTAATGGAGAACAACTAAGTAATTCGCGATGCGCTGATGACATTGCCTTCCTAAGCCACTCAGGACAAGAGCTGCAAAGCATGATCAATGAGTTAGACAGGCACAGCAGAAAGGTGGTGCTAAAAATTAACATGCAGAAAACCAAAGTAATGTTCAACAGCCTAGCAAGGGAACAGCAGTTCGCAATTGGTAGCGAGGTACTGGAAGAAGTAAGAGAATCCGCAGGTCCGGATCATGAGGGGGAAATAACTGGAAGTATAAGCATGGAGCGCATATGGCAGGATCTCTCAGATCATGAATGATACTTCAGCATTATCCCTCAAGAGAAAAGTATACAACAGCTGTATCTTACCTATTCAACTGACCTATGGGGCAGAAATGTGGAGGCTAACAAAGAGAGTCCAGGTTATCTTAAGAACAACGCAGCGAGCTATGGGAAAGAAAATGTGTAACGTTAAGACATCGGAAGAGGGCGGAGTGGGTGAGGGAACAAACGCGGGTTAGTGACATCCTAGTTGAAATCAAGAGGAAGAAATGGGCTTGGGCAGGGCATGTAATGCGAGGGCAAGATAACCACTGGTCCCTAAGGGTAACGGATTTGATTCCAAGAGAAGGCAAACGTAGCAGGGGAGGGCAGAAAGTTAGGTGGGCGGATGAGATTAGGAAGTTTGGGAGATACAGTGGCCGCAACTGGCTTTTGCCCTGCAGTGCGTGTGGTCAGACTGATGATGATGATGATGATGATTTGCTACGAATGAAATAATGGCTTTCAGTGGTTTAATGCAGGATTTTCTGTGTGCTCGAAAGCGAAATGAAGTCGTTATCGGTGTTTTAGTCATCATGAACAATTTCTTTACCGGTAATAAGCGTGCAAATGGTCAGTGGTAGTACTTCCATGTGTGCTTGAAGAAGAAATGGCTATCGTCATTAAGAGTAACACAATTTAAAAAGGTATACGGCAGATAAAAAACTGCTGACGATTACGTTACTTACTAAAGCAAAATTTGGCCGTAGCTCACCAGCTGTTTCAGCTTTTCGATAGATTGAGGCAAATAATTCAAGCAAGACATGTATGTACAATTTTTCACAAATACTTTTTCTTCATGAAACGCTCCACTAATAGTTCTTGATTATCATGAAGGAAGCTTTGTGGTCAGAAAAATTGATGTATATAGGCTCGACTTGCTGCACTAATGCCTGGTTCTCAAAGACGACTTCTATGTAATTATTTTCTGAAGCTGTCACAGCTGTGGGAGGCGTTAAGAGGTTGAGGAACGGGAATTCTCCCGCATAAGTGATAAGGAATTCCTGTTTGTTCGTTTGTATATCTACAATAAAGTCCCCACCCACCCTGGCCGTTCATCTTATCTCCTTTCTCTTTATAAATCAAATTAATTTTGCTCTGTCTCCAGCTGCGCGGAATTTGCTTACTTGTCATGACTGCTTCCAATGCTTTTATCAGCGTTTCCTTGCTTCTTGGGCCACGTTCAGTAATCAGCTTAATTGGAATTTTGTCTATGCCTGCGGATGCGTGTTTCGGAATATTTGTTTCCGCCTTTTCCCAGTTAAGACTAGTCAGTTTTGAGCTGTTCTTTATTGTGCTGTTCCGTGTTGCTCCCTCCCTTGAAGAGATTACCCCATTGTCGTTGCTAAATGGCGCAGCTATAAATGACGTAATGTAGTACGCAGCGTCGTCTCCCTCTATACATTTTCTCTCGGCATCTTTAATCTGTTCCTGCTTTTGATTTGTTTTTCCTAACCAGCTATTTGTTTTTCCTAACCAGCTTATATGGGTCCAGAATTTTCTTGCCCCCCTTTATTTGCATCGCGTACTTCAGCCAGCCATTAATCAGAGGACTACTTTATTTTAGCCTGGCCGAGGACCTGAACTTGCTGTTTCTTTTGTCGATAAGATTCCCCTTTTTCGCCTATTTCCTCTTCAGATAACTGCGCCCTCTTTGCTTCTGTGTGTTCCCTTGAAGCCACCCGTCGTTGTTCGATGCCCTCCTTAATTTCCTTATTCCACCAGCTTCGTGGCTTCTTCTTTCCTCTCGAGCGGTTTACTCCTTTCACTTGTTTCATTTTTATACTGATGGCTAGTTCTAATTGATCAAAATCCCACTTTTCCCTGGGGCGTTTCTCGATTGCTTCCTCTATGTCGGCTGCTATTTGCGCTATTTTTTCGTATTTTAATTTTGCGTTGTCTTTTTGACTTTGCTACATTTCTCTTTTGATATGGGCTCCCATCTGTATACTATTACGTTTATGATCACTTCCTAGGCTGTACTTCACCTCTTCGTCTATTTCCATTATTGCGAGCTTGCTATAGATGCTCTGCGACATTAGACAGTAGTCAATAGTTGTCTGCCTATTACGGGATCTCCAAGTGATTTGTCCCTCACATTTAGTTTCTCTATTGACAGTAACCAGGTTGTGCCACTCACAGAAGTCTAGCATTAACTTTCCGTTATAATCTATATCCATCCCGATTCTTGATGGGTGTAAGGAGATAGCGCCACCCAGCGGCGTTCGTGAGGAGAAGACAAAGCACGAGGAGCGCGTGCGGAGGGGTACGCCGGGACAGGTCGAACAGGATTACGTGGCAGAGAAGAGAAGAGCGCGGTGGGCGACGGACGTGGACGAGTTCTGCTGGCTCCCCGAGTTCCGGGCTTGGGCCTTAGCCGCAGACGTCCGGGCCACCAGACCTGGACATCCATCGTCGAGAGCCTCAACCACCAGGCCCAGGCGCCTCTTCTCCGTCCATCCGTCAGCTGCTCCACACAGGCCGCTTCTGGCGCCTACGTGACTTTTCCGGGATACCAGACCTGGGAACCGTGCTGGGAGCCCACAGACGCCGACGCTGCGGTAGCGTTGCATCGACATTGGAACACCCAGAGACTCCTTGACTGCCCGACACCCAGCCAGTCCTCCCCGCTCGTTGCTCGAATAAGAGACAAGTAGTGTGACTTTCCTCTTTGACTTTCTTTTTTTCTGCATTTTTCGTAAGCACTTTGTTCTGTTCCCCCGTGTGTTTTTCCCGTGTGTTGCTGCCTTGCTCTCTTGTTCCTTTCCTTTTCTTCGCTCTCATACTGAAATTGGTTTCCTTTCCGATAAAAGCCGCCTCGTTTATTGTTTGTAATTTGTGTTTGTTTAAAATAAGACCTGCAATCTCACAGATCCTCACAAATTTGGCGTCCACGACAGGACGAGGTCGGTTATTATTTCCTTGCCTGTTGTGTTAATTCAGGAACAGTATGAGCGCGTCAGAGTTGGTTGCCTTAGGCGAGCGCATGGGCTTGTGCGGCGCGGAGTTACGAGCGTGGGTGGAGGACGAGCTTCGTAAGGCACGGGAAGAGAGAGCCGCTGAGCGTGAAGCTGCGAAGCAGCAGCTGGAGTTAGAGGCACGGAATTTGGAGTTAGAGGCACGGAATTTAGAGACGGAGCGTGAAGCTGCGAAGCAGAAATTGGATTTAGAGGCACGGAATTTAGAGACGGAGCGAGAGGCTGCGAAGGAACGCTTGGAGTTAGAGGCGCAGAACTTGCAGCTACAAATAAGGCTCAAGGAGGGTGGCGCAAATCCTCCGAGTGACCGTGGAGAGCGTAGCGTCTCATCGACCAGCTCCATTAGCCCGCACAGCCTCATACCACAGTTCAATGAAGCGCGGGATGACCTCGATGCCTACTTAAAGAGGTTTGAGCATGTGGCCACGGGGCAGGGTTGGCCAAAAGAAAAGTGGGCAACGGCGTTGAGCTTGTGCCTTGGCGGCGAAGCACTTAGGGTCTTCGGTCGGCCCTCGCCTGAGGATTCCGTGGATTATGACAAAGCGAAGCTTGCCTTGCTTCAGAGGTTTAGGTTCACCGCGGAAGGGTACCGAGAGAAGTTTCGCCAGAGCAAGCCCCAGGATGGAGAAACGGCCTCGCAATATGCTGCCAGGTTATTTAGTTTCTTTGACCGTTGGGTCGAGATGCGGGGAGAAGGCCGCACTTTTGAGGTGGTTCGCGAGATGGTCGTGAGCGAGCAATTTCTGAACAACTGTCATTCTCGTTTAGCCCTTTTCTTACGTGAGCGGGAAGGCAAGAGAGTTTCCAAGCTGGCGGAGGCTGCCGATCATTTTCTCGAAGCACAGCGGCAAAATAACTTGTTGTTCTTCAAAGAACAGGGGGAGCATACGATGAATAAAGCCAAGGACGAGGTTTCAGGTTCACAATCTCGCCTGCGGTGTTTTCTTTGCGAGAAGACTGGGCACAAGGCGGCGGATTGTCGGACGAAGCCGAAGCAATCGTATTGCACCTGGTGCCGCGAGGTAGGACATGATGCCCAGTCATGCAAAGCTAAGAGGCCAGGAGACCGTGAGGAGTCCGCCTGTTGCATGACACCTCGATATTCACATCCCGATAGCACTGCAGTGGTAACGCGCATAGAGGGCCAGTTGGGAGAGATGGTCTGCCCTTCCAACCCTGTGGAAGCTGCTATGCCAGTGGGGCACGATGAGGTGTTCGGCCAGCCTGGTTCGGTATTACGGGATACGGGCAGCACCGGCATTGTTATGCGTGAGTCCCTTGTACCGGCAGCGGCGCTTACAGGGAAACAGGCTACATTATTCTTGGCCAATGGGACCCGTGTAGAAGTTCCGGAAACGGAGGTGGTGATTTCCTCACCATACTTTTCGGGTAAGGCCATCGCGCGGTGCTTGTCTACACCCCTATAAGACATCATAATAGGCAATGTCCCTGGCGCTAAACCTCCATTCTCGGTTGACCCGCCAGTTCTAACTGATCAGGCAGTTTCCCTTGCCATGACGGGTGCGGTCGATGTTCCTTCCCTTACGGTGACAGCAAAGGTTTCAGAGAGTAGTAAAAGCCCCACTCTGAACACACTCCACTTGTCACGGCCGGAGTTTCGCCTGAAACAGGAAGAAGACCCGACTTTAGAGGTGTGTCGCAGGAAGTTGGGGCAAATATTTCGTGGCAAGGGACAGACCGCCCACTCTTTTGATACAGATGAAGGTGTTCTCTTCCGGTCATACCAAGTGTGTCCCGGCCGAGTCGTTGAGCAAGCGGTGGTACCGAAGGGCTTGCGCACGCAAGTCCTTAAGTTGGCGCATAAGAGTGCATTATCAGGCCATCAAGGAATACGGAAAACAATAGCAAGGGTGCTCAGTGAGTTTTACTGGCCCGGTGTACAGGCTGACATTAAGAGTTATGTCAGATCGTGTGATAAGTGTCAACCGACTGTGTCAAAGGAAAGGAAGAACAAAGTAAATGACGCCGTTGTTCCATCGGTGCCGGTGGACAACGGCCGGCACAGAGTGTATAACATCGTAGGACGGGGACATTTATGATTGACCGACTAGCCATGATTGACCGACTAGCCCAACAACGTACGCTCTTAGACATTTAAAACCATGGTGGAGACCGAGGTCGGTTTGGAGAAACTGGTTTCACAAAGGAAAACAGAAGTACTAGTTGAAAGAGTTCTCGCGACGGTGAAGTGGTTTGATGTGAAGAATGGAATACGGAAGAATATAGCCCACACCTGTTCTTGTTGGAATTATCTGTGTTCATGTTTGTTTTTGAGTGTCGGCTACCTAATTTGTATGCCTTCCGTGTTTCTTCGCCCTTCTATGGACGCTTCACGTTGACTTTCCATGTGCTCTCTGTGCTGTGTGTGCGAATGTCTGTGAATGCTTCGAACATTGTCGACCGTCGTATTGTGTGTGGTGTGTAGTGTGCGCGCTGTGGTGCGGTGTTCTGTGTTGCGATCGTCGAACGCGTCTGGTGTCGCTCTCCTGAAGTTGAGTTCTTTCCCTTGGAAAAAACGTCCGAAGAGGGGGCCTTCTGTAAGGAGATAGCGCCACCCAGCGGCGTTCGTGAGGAGAAGAAGACAAAGCACGAGGAGCGCGTGCGGAGGGGTACGCCGGGACAGGTCGAACAGGATTACGTGGCAGAGAAGAGAAGAGCGCGGTGGGCGACGGACGTGGACGAGTTCTGCTGGCTCCCCGAGTTCCGGGCTTGGGCCTTAGCCGCAGACGTCCGGGCCACCAGACCTGGACATCCATCGTCGAGAGCCTCAACCACCAGGCCCAGGCGCCACTCTTCTCCGTCCATCCGTCAGCTGCTCCACACAGGCCGCTTCTGGCGCCTACGTGACTTTTCCGGGATACCAGACCTGGGAACCATGCTGGGAGCCCACAGACGCCGACGCTGCGGTAGCGTTGCATCGACATTGGAACACCCAGAGACTCCCTGACTGCCCGACACCCAGCCAGTCCTCCCCGCTCGTTGCTCGAATAAGAGACCAGTAGTGTGACTTTCCTCTTTGACTTTCTTTTTTTCTGCATTTTTCGTAAGCACTTTGTTCTGTTCCCCCGTGTGTTTTTTCCGTGTGTTGCTGCCTTGCTCTCTTGTTGCTTTCCTTTTCTTCGCTCTCATACTGAAATTGGTTTCCTTTCCGATAAAAGCCGCCTCGTTTATTGTTTGTACTTTTGTGTTTGTTTAAAATAAGACCTGCAATCTCACAGATCCTCACAATGGGGCCATTCATGTCACCAAGCGGAATGATATCAGCACCGTCTCCAAACAGCTTTATATCGTCATTGAAGCACTTAACTAGATCTGTTTTCTTACCTGCATTTGCCCCGGTCCCTAAATAAACTACCCCTAGCCATGTCCTTTTACCTGCCATTGTACCTGATACCCAGAGATGTTCTTTGCAAGTTGATTTTTTTCTTTGCCAATTTTGTTCCTTATGTATAAGCTGTGGGGTCTTAATTAGGGGAGATAAGTCCGTTCTTCCCGCTTAACCGCGGCTGACACAGGTCAAAGCCGCGCGGACCCCACCCTGTGGTCGCGTACGCTACTGAGCGCTCACCGACTACGCCGAGCCTTGCTCTGCTGGAAAAAAGGATAGGCACACTGGCTGACAAAAACAAGGCATTTATTGCTATAACAAAAATTACGCCAGCTAGCAACAAAATACACTGAGGAATCGAGGATGTCCGACTCACCAGCACGGTTACGAGCGAACGTTCGCCCATGGTAGGGCGGGGGAAAAACTCCGAGGCTGGACGGGACGAGCTGAGGGGAACATGTTTCCACACGAGGTCACCCGCCGCCGAAGAGCGGAGCGGCGCGCGAAACGTCTGCGAGCTTTCCCGGTCCCAAGGAGAAGAGAGCAGTCGCTCCCCCGCGCGCGAGCAGCAAACGCGCCATTCGTGGCGCTGGTGTCGCTGCGGCGGGGACGAACGCAGGGACGAACGCAGGGGACGAAGGCGTCCCCACAAATCATACCTACTGCTACTCCCTTCTTCTCAGTTGTTCTGTTGCACCCTTCGCAGACATAGCCATTTAATAAAGGTGTATCGCCTAGATCTCCCAGATGTGTCTCGTATAGAGCGTACAGACCTACTTCTTTGTCCTTTAACAGCTGTTCTATTTCCAGCCATTTCGCTCTCATTGTACCCATTGCATATTTATGTTACTTATCCTTGCGTTAAATCTTTTTTGTAGTTTTCTTTTTGGGCCTTCTAGTAGTAATTTTGTTGGGCTCTGCCGCCATTGTTACATTTACTACTACATTTACTACACCCTGAGTCACCATGGACCCCTTAAAAAGCTACCGCTCGGCCTCCCAGGTGCCAGCCTATCTCTGCTCCTGCCCTTCCACTTAAATGGATGCCATTTCATCTAAAGCCTCTGCCCAAGCCTGCTCTGCGCACTTCTCTGCATATATCTGCCACCTAAAAGCCTTTCTCAAGGCTTAACTGCCTTATCTCTGAATTAAGATTCACAACGTCGTTGGCAACCTCTCCATTCCTTTCTGGCACCTCGGGCACTGTGCACAGCGCGATCTGCGCTTGCTGTGCTATCGTCCTTATACCGTCCACTCCCTCAGCTAATCGTCTCACTACTTGTGGGGCGTCACCATTCAGGACTCCATTTAGCTCCGCCGCTACCACTACCAAGTTACGCCTTTCAACATTCTCAGAAAGTTCACTTTCTGTCTTTCTCAGTACCTCGTACATTCCTGCCTTGGAACACCCCGACTCCTACCCGCCGTCACCCTTTACACGCTCCATTATAGCTCTTTTGCATCTCCTCATGTTTCAGTCACAAGCAATAAGCACTACAGTACGCTGACCCTCCCTCTAATTTCCGGATTTTTCTGCCTCTTATTAGTGACTGTGACCTCGTTCTTTTGGGTTTAGCTTATTTCCTTTCTCTCCATCGCCCCTAGGCTTCCCAGCTGCCACCTGTGCGTAGCTGTTCCTGTCTGAACCTGTCTGACGTACTTGCTTATCGCTGTACATGCCAGTGCAAGCCCCATCCGCGTGGCTTGCTCTGGAATGTCCGTAAATGTGGCTTGCAATGACGGTGTCAGCCATTTTTGACTCCGACTTACCAAGCTATTCTTGAGGTTTGCACTTCTGTGCCCTCTCTACCTGTAACTCTCTTTCTAGAGCATTCATACGTAGCACTAGCTTGCTGTTCCGCTGCTCAGCTCTGTCTAGACATGCAGTACATAACACGCAGCATTTGCACATAGTCTGCGCCTTCGGCCTCCTCCATCGATTCGAACTGTTTCTTTTACATTCACCGACGCCTCACACATCTTACATTTAACCTTCCGTAGCTTAACGTTCTTGGCAGATCTCGATTATTGCTACCACCAAATGCTAGGCTCAAAAGAAAAAAAAACACGTGCACAAATGAAATGAGATTCTGCCTACCGCAAATGCCGATCGATCCCTTAGAAAAGGAATAACTAGCTTTCTAATAACAAGCACTGAAAAACTATAGTGCCGGCCAGAATAGACCCGGCCGATTATAGGTCACTGAACTAAATTTAATTCTTTATCCTGCGCTTCCCCTAACAGCCGAAAACTAAACATACCCTACTTTAAAAATATTTAAAGAAAGTACTCATGTATTTTACGCGGTCGCGTCGCTCTCGCAGTCTGTTCGGTCCAGGTCTCCACGCGTGATCCTAGGAGCTAAAACATTCGTCTGCACAGCACGGCTGTGAACATAGAGTTTCTTACTATTACCTAGAGGGAAAGCTGGCAGCCCGTCTATGGGAGTTTGCATGGCGACCCCTCGAGACCACTTCAGCCAACATGGGCGCTCAAAGCATCATGGGGCGGTGAGCTACTTGTTGCGGAACTGCAACTTTTGGCCAAAAAATAATAGAAAAATTAATCTGTTTGATAACTACAAACGTCCTAATATTCAATATCTTGTCTAATGATTGCAAGAAACGAGCAGAAAAGCATTTAAGTGCAAAGTTTGCCCAAAATAAGAGACGACTCGCTCTCCTATTGGCCTAGTAATGAACACTATAAAAACTAATATATCGTAATTAACAGGCGTACTTTTAAAAGTAAATATGTTTTCAAAAAGATGTTGCTTAAATACTATTAGAGGTTTTTTAATGGCATTTCGGCAAAGTGAAACCTTTTATTGGCGTCGTGTGTCGTCGCGTTTTCACTACTATGGGTTTGCACACTGCGTTCGCGGAAAGTCGTCTGCGCACACACGAACACAGTTTTCGGAATGAAACGTCTTAGTAGTGCCACTCCATGTTTCTGAAAAATTACGACTGTGCCGCAACAATTAGCTCACCGCCCCATGATGCTTTGGGCGTCCATGGTGGCTGAAGTGCAGCGCCGCCAGCTTTCCCTCTAGGTAACAGTAAGAAACTCTATGGCTGTGAACCGTCAACCAGGCGGAAACAGCGTGACGCCATCTGTTGGAGCGTAGCTGAAGCGGTTGCTAGGCAACGGCAACTCAAGGTCGTCTGGTAGCCGCCCCGCCACTAGCATACGCGACGAGCCGAGCTCGGCTCCAGTAGTGTTGCTCTCGCAACAAAAATTGATCGCGAAAACCATGTCAAAGGATGTCGAAATTGAAGAAAAGGAACAACTAAACAGTCCTGCCCAAACTAATACAAATACTAAGTTCCGAATCCTAAAAGAATGAAAAATGGAAACATATAAAAAAGGGAACTCTCCTGGTAAAAGAGGATGACGTCAAAGGAAGAAGTACTTGTGGGAAAGCTCACCCACTTTTGCTTTTAAAGGGCCACTGACCAATGTTCGGACATTTTTGAAAAACAAGCCCACTGCATAGATGAGGCATCGAAGATAACCTCTGCAAAATACTAGAGCCATGCGCGCCCCGAAAAGCTGCAAAAATTCAAATCAAAGCCCGTTCGTTCCTTCAACAAAAACGTCCCCGCCCCACTACTATGAACCCCGTTGACGTCATGGGGGTTACTTTCGCTAAACGCACTCCATTGGAGCATCGTTCTGACGGACGGGAGAAGGTTGGGCGTAGCCTTGGCGTCGCGTCGTCTGCACAACGCTTTCCGCAGCGCCTTCTGTTTTGCACATGCCTACAAACCCGCATGAAGGATCAACAACAAAAAAAACTGCGGAGGGAGCGTACGGCGACAGCCTTGAACCCTAGCTATAAAAAGTAAAAAATAGGTTTCGTTGGTTTGGTTTAGGAGGTTTAACGTCCCAAAGCAACTGAGGCTATGAGAGACGCCGTAGTGAAGGGCTCCGGAAATTTCGACCACCTGGGGTTCTTTAACGTACACTGACATAGCACAGCGCACGGGCCTCTAGAATTTCGCCTCCATAGAAATTCAACCGCCGCGGCCGGGATCAAACCCGCGTCTTTCGGGTCAGCAGTCGAGCACCATAACCACTGAGCCACCGCGGCGGCAGCACTACTCCCGAACGTACACCCCTAAAGGAAGCCGAGCGCCAGGCCGGGGGACGCTTGTACCCTTTTGTACCGGTTGGTGCTCGGCGGTGGGTTTCGAACCACCCACCTCCCGCAGCCGAGACGGGCGCTCAAAATACTAGGCCACGACTAAAAAAAACTACGACTAGTAACCACGACTAGTAAAAAATAGTAAAAACCATGACTAGTAAAAAATAGTAGAACTGAGTGAGTTGGTTCGCTCCCCCCCCCTCGCCGCGTGCGCGCTCCCTTCTCAGTTTTTTTTCCTTCTATGCAAGCCCCCCAAAACAAGGTTTTAATTACTAGTGCAGCGGAGCCTTTCCCTCGCACGCCCACTTGACCGCTCCGCACACACACCACTTATCCTTCGTGCATCTTGCGTACGCCTCGACTCCAATGAATGACATGGGCTTTGGAGCGGAGAAAAGACACAAACACAGAACACAAACACACATGGACAAAAGCAAACGGGTGGTTGCCGGGTCCACGCTTCGCCGTGTGTTTCGAACACAACCGACTTCCGCCCCTCCGCTCGTGAAACGGTGGGGAGGCCTAAAAAAATGAAAAGGTGGCTCGCTAACTGGGAATGACAAACAGATGTATGAAAGGATGCGCTCGCTAACAAGTCTAGCGGCGAAACACCGCGAGGAGACCCAAAGAGCAAAACAGAGAGGGTGTTAGGAAACCCGCAGCGCCCCCGCCCCTCCCCTCGAATAGACCCAGTAGCAAAAACCAGGAAAATAATTCTATTGAAGGTGGGGCCATGACATAGGCATGTG
The DNA here is from genome assembly GCF_055824585.1 of Amblyomma mixtum. Taxonomy (NCBI): domain Eukaryota; kingdom Metazoa; phylum Arthropoda; class Arachnida; order Ixodida; family Ixodidae; genus Amblyomma; species Amblyomma mixtum. The sequence continues at coordinate 139,981,121 of NC_143019.1, read as the reverse complement.
ACGCACTCCAGACACCACGCCTCCGGCTTACATCGGAGAAGGAAGGGGTGATTTTGCCTTGCCGAGCCTACTCGACGAGGAGCGGGAGAGAAAAATCTTGAGGAGGGAACGGAAGGAGAGGAGGCTCGCTCCAAGAGCGGTAGAGAGTGTTTGCGACCCGAGTGTGGTCAGTGGCCCTTTAAACAGGTTTTGTTTGAGTCGACCATTTTCATGCCGCCTTTCTTCTCCCGATCAGAGATGCCTTGGTATGAAGAGGACATGAGTAGCACCTGTTGCCCCTCCCGGTCAGAAGCCACATGATTTGCCCGCCACACCAGAGACACATGTGCCGTTGACGTTTTCCAGGAGAGGTGTATTGAAAGTGGGCGTTTTCTTTTTTTGTTTCTACCTCAGCAGTTATGGAAAGGCGCAGGGCGCAGAGGCGGCTCTGGATGCTTGTGAGAAAGGTAGGCACGAGTGTTGGGCATTGTAGGGCACAATTGTTATGTGGTCCAGTTGCGGGATGGAGGGGCTCTGGAAAGAGGGTGGCAATGCCTTGTGTTGTTGTGAGTCATACCATGCATGCCGATCGACGTTCTCCAATTCGTTTCTGTAAGTTGCTCCGCGAAGCATCGGGCAGCTCTCGGAATTCTGTCCTGTCAAGTAAGGGGTACAGTGGCATCTCGCCCTGTGCCTGTATAATGACGCGAGGAATACGGTGGGACAGCCCAAACCTGTTTTCGTTCATCACGGAAGTCGTCTTGCCCTTCTTGGAAGGGGAGAGTGGCATTGATGATGACATCACTCGCATGCGGCGTCTCTGCCACGCGTGCCTTCCAGTCTTGGTAGTTCTGGCCCACGACGGCTTTCTGGCTACGTCGGGGCTTTCGCATAACGAGCACTTCTCTTGAATGATGGATGGGAATGTTTGGAAACGATGGGCATGTTGGAATTGGTGGAAATTTTGGGCATGTTGGACTTGTTGGAAACGTTGGGCATGATGGAAATGGTGGACACAGGAGACTCAATGTGGTGTTAGTTTTTATTTCACATAGGCAGATAAGGCCATCATGTGCCAAACTCAGGGGCAGAATAAGGTTTCTGTAGAATTTTCAGAAATGTTAAAAATCGTCGCTGGTGTAGATGGCCTAATAAGACCTAGTACCTAGAGTATCTAGTAATAACACAAGAAAAGAAACTTACACATGGCTAATGTTAAAAGGCATAAGGAGGTCAGGCAGTCTCAGCACCTATCCTTGGCTGGGCAAGGATCCCGAGGCTCCCAAACAGGTAAATAAAATAAGAAAGTAGCTGAGGTGTGTCATGCAATAAGTGAACCAGCGGAACAAAATTTAGTTTGTCTTGTAGGCCTGCTTCTTTTAAAAAGTTGAAAGGGAAGGTCTGCAGACTGGAGCAAATAAAAGTACCCATGCGGCATGAAGCCTTCTCGGCTCCTGCCATACACATGCTGAGTAGTCGCATATTAAGAAAGGTGGGAAGAGAAAGAGCGGCCAGAAAAGGCAAGATGGTTGACGGGTTTGTTGAGGTCGCTTGAGAGGGCGAAGATGCTTTCCACGATTCTTTTTGACCTGTTGTAAGGTTTCCAAAAGGTGCCTCCAGGATGTAGAGAAAAGATACATCCCAGTAGGAACATTTCGCGATGATATAGATTTTGCCATTTGTCTCCGGTGCCTTTTTTTTGCGCCACACACGCGCTATGCAACACATACGCACGCCCGCCCGTTCCACGCACGAACGCAAGCTGGGGCACCGAAAGCACACGTAGCATGCATCTGCACATCTGCGCCATGTCATGTGGCAGATTGAGCGAATATCACACGGGCAACATGCGCTGAATTTTGAGAAAACAACTATAATCACAAAATTCAGAGTGATACTGAAGGTTTTTTTCGAGATTGATGCATCAGAGATGATAAAGAAGTGAAGCAGCTTGCGGATATACTTTTACACTTGGATCTGGACGCAGGAGGCCGAAAGAGAGGCGAGTACCCATAAGGAACTCGTGGACCCCGAAGGGACCTCGGACAGCTTATCCCTTCAATTAGCGGGCAATCTTCCCCTCGCGGTATGGTAGCCAGATTTTGTCAAATCATTTCGTACAGCATTGCTTCGGCGGGCGCTTCATAAAACCCTGCCCACGAAGCCTCTGTAACCAAGAGGTAAAGAGCTGATGGTACCAGGGCGTACACGTCACGCATGCAAATTTCCACACGCCACTGGCCGGAATAATGGTCGTTCAGCCTGTCACACTAAATTGTAGCGTATCGAATACCCAGCACAGCGGAGCGTACTGACCTCGTTCCGGAGTTTGGCGGTGGCCTATAGAAGACCATGACGCCGTGTATATCAGGATGTGGGGCGCAAAAGCTGTTAACAAAAAAAGAAAGCAAGAAGACCAAAGCTACGTTGAAAGGTGACTGGTAGAGATCGATCTAAATGAAAACAGTACAATGCCTCTAATTCAAAAAGCATTCCTCAAGCATGGTGTCACAAAGTGTAGTATAGTCCAAATGTGGCTTCCAATGGCGGTGTCTGCCATTTTTGCCTCCAACTGACTAAGCTGTTCTTGAAGTTTGCGCTTCTCTGCCCTCTGTACCTGTAACTCTTTCTAGAGCATCCATACGTAGTACTAGTTTGCTGTTCGCCAGTTCAGCCCCGTCCAGGCGTTTACCTAATGAGCAGAATTTGCACATAAAACCTTTGCATTCGGACTCCTCCACCAAATCGAACCGCGTTTCTTTTAAATTCACCGATGCCTCACAGTCCTTACATTTAACCTTCAGTAGCTTAACCATCTTAGCAGCACTCAATATTGCTGCCACCACATGCTAAGATATCTACAGGCTCAAAACAAAAAACGCTTCAAAACACGCGTCTAAGTAAAATAAAATTATGCCTACCGCAAATGCCGATCGATCACTTAGAAATAAATAACTATGTTACTAGGAAGCTAACGCACAAATAAGCACAGAAAAACTATGGCTGGCGGTCAGAATAGACCCGGCCGATTATAGGTCACTGACCTAAATTCTATTCTTTATCCTGCACTTCCCCTAACAGCGTAAAAACTAAACACACCCTACTTTAAAAATGTTAAAAAAGTACTCATCAATTTTGCGCAGTCGCATCGCTCTCGCATTCGTCAGTCGGTCCGGTCTGTACGCTTGATCCAAGGAGCACCTGAAAATGCGTCAGCACAGCACGGCTGTCAACTGCCAACAGGCGGCAGTAGCGCGGCGCCATCTGTTGGAGCGCATCTGAAGTGGTTGCTGGGCAACGGCGACTCAAGGCCGTTTGGTAGCCGTACCGCCATGAGCATACGCGACGAACCGAGCTGGGCTCCAGTAGTGTTTTTTTCGAAACAAATGGTATTGTCCGAATCCTAAAAGAATGTAAACTGTAAACACATCCTGGTCAAAGAGCATGACGTCAAAGGGATCAGTTCTTGTGGGAAAAATCACGCACTTTTGCTTCTGAACTGGTTTTGTATGAGTCGACCATTTTCCCGCCGCCTTTCTTCTCCCGATTAGAGAAGCTTTGGTATGACGAGGGTATGAGCAGCACCTGCTGCCCCTCCTGGTCAGAAGCCACACCGGAGGCACGTGCGCCGATGACGTATTCCGGGAGAGGTCTATTGAAAGTGGGCATTTTCGTTTTTGGTGTCAGCAGTTCTGGATAGGCGCAGCACATAGAGGAGGCTAGGAACGAATGTTGGGAATTCTAAGGCACAATTGTTACATGGTGCGGGGCGACCGGGTGCGGGAGGGAGGGGCTCTTGAAGGAGTGTGCGACGCCTTGTGCTGTTGTGAGTCATACCATGCGCGCACTTATTCTCCATTCCGCTTCTGCGAGTCGCTCCGCGGAGCATGAAGGTGGTCTCGGAATTCTGTCCAATGTTTATGTTCTGGGTTAGCTAAGATGTGGATTGGACCAGTGTAGAACTTGGACTGAAATTTTGGTCACGTTCTCGGGTACCTTTGTGGTAGGTGCAATCTGGATGACCGGTAGCTCCGAGCGCTCCCTCAAGAAGCTCCGAGCGTAGTTCTAGCGCTGATTATAATTTTCAGCTTTCCGTTACACCAGTGCACATCATCAGGCACTTTCCTCAAGGGATTTCGTTCTTTAGGCCTTCATCTTTCTTTTTGGTGGAACGAGGAATATTTATCTTATGAAAAAGATGCACACAAATAAAGCTAGCACACTGCATAGCCGAGTGTCCCACTGGGGAGACTTTTAATGGATAACAATCCTTGCGTCTTGAAGAGCAAGCCTTGTGTCCATATACTCTTCTCCGTAAATGGGGGGTATAAGAAAAACAACGCGAAATATAAAAAAAAACTCTGGCACGCGGAAACTAACGCTAGGCGACGGCGGCAATCGATGAGCGACGCCGTTGCGCGTAGCGAAATGCCCGTGTTGCTTGTCGTGTTGCTCGAATCTGCGCTCACAGAAAGCTTGGCTCGTCGCCCGGAAGTGCCTCCTGCGATTAGCCAATAGCAGCTAATCCGGCAGCGTACGTCACTGGCCGTAATTTCGCGGGCTTTCACGAATGTGCCACATTTTGCGTTGGCAAGTTGTTTTGAGCGCCTCTAGGTTGCGCTACCATGGCACACGCCCAAGGTTTCATTGAGAGGCTCATCGACACCGTGGAGTGCTATAGGGTTATTTGCGGCCTCCAGCAAAAAATAAGGTGCGCAACGTTTCAGAAGGAAGAAAGCCAGTGGGGAAAACTGCCAAATCCAAAACTCCACAACCAAGTACTAAAGATTTACGTAAGCGTTTCACGGTACAGAACCGTGGAGACCGGCAGTAAAAGTTGTCATAAATGAAAGCTTGACAGAGCCGCACACCTCAACAACTAGGCAGTGGTACCGTGGTATTGCGTCTTAAAAAAAGAAAAACACAGTACACAATACGCCGTGATAAATGAAATTCCACTCTTGGAGAGTGAATAGAGCAAATGGAATTAGCTTCTATGCGGTGTTAACAAGCGAGGACACCGAACTGAGCCTTCTTTCCGTGGCGCATTGAGTCAAAACAGTCGCATTTTCGCAAATTGCACTTCATGCGGGAAGTATTTTGACTGTCTAATACGGTTTTTGACCTGCTTGTGGCGTCATTTTACTGCCGAATGGGCCCTGGTGGACGGTTTTCGAAGGCACGACCATGTCTGCAAAATGCAATTTTGAGTGATTATTTACGCGCTAAGGAACTTTGCGCTGATATTCGCGATGTTTACGTACAACATAAACAGAAAAGAGTAAAAAGGGGGTGAGCTGTCCTCTATCGCGCTCCTTTTTACTAAAGTCACCACGGCAGAGGACAGTTTACTCAAATACATGCTTATTCGTGCGTAGAGCGTATGCAGGATTAAAAAAAAAAGAAACGGCAGTCGTAATTTACATATATTGCCTTTCATCCGCCATATGATGAGTTTACAAGAAAGACGAAATGGGCGTAGTGCTTGCTCCTCAACGCCGTAGACATCTTCAACCAATATTTTGACAGCCGACGTGCTCCATTCTCTCACCGCCATTCTTTCACGCGAACCACTTAGCTAATCAAGGCCGTGATTTCGTGACATACGTTGTATTTTTTTTCTGTTGTACAGTTTTAGCCAGGCAGACCGTGAGGACAGAGGCATGCAAATGCGTATTTGCAAATTCTGGGAATAAGAACAGCAAGAAAACTTATACACACGCAGAGATACATGCGACAATCAGTTTTTTCCCCTTTCCTTAACTCCGACAATCATTACACGGGTGGGTCCCTACGATTTGGGTGCACGTGGCGTTGTTGTCGTGACTGCCTCGTGGCGTGTCTGCCACATAGGCAAACGCAGGCTGGTAGTGCCGATATATCGGCACGAACAACACAGTTCGCTGTGTCAAATGGCACGGCTAAGAGTTTGTTCGCGCGTTCGGATTTGACAGTACCAACATAAACAGCAACCGCGAAAAACCTAGACAGGAGGACGCGGAGAAAACAGTGCTGAGACGCGAATTAGAACTATCACGCGCTTGGCCGACAGAGCTAGAGTGCCAAATAGCAGAGCTCACAAAGGCAGTACGAGACCTCAAGTCGAACAGCCCTCCGCAGCCACAAACACTACAAACCCAAGCCCCGTCGCAAACAGGCAAAGAGCATCTCACTAAATTTAAGGCAGATGATGCAGCAGATGATGCAGCAGATGATCTAGCAAGTGCAACTGCAAGTCACAGAACTCCGGTGTAGCATCCGCAAGCAGAAATTCGCCGAGAACATTAGAGAAAAGGCCTACCACCGCCCTGCGTTGGCGGCCCTCGCCAACTCGCCCGCAAACAACACTGAAGCCTAAATATGGCCAACAAAAACTTAGGCAAGCAAGAAACCCCAGACATATGGCAATGGAACTGCAGAGGCTACCGTAAGAAGCAAGGCCTACTCCAACAACACATTCATACACAACAAGGACCACCCGACATCATAGCTCTTCAAGAGACAGGCACTACGCCAACACTCGCCGGATATACGTGCTACGAGGCTCAAGGAAAAGGAAGAACGGCAACCCTGGTCAGTAAGGCGCTCATCGCCATAAACCACGACAGGATAGCCGACACCCACGTAGAACACGTGATAGTACAATTATACCAAAGAAGAAAAGAAAGAGAAAAAGAAGAAAAAAATTGTGAATGCATACAGCCCTCCAAAACAAAGGAAAGCGAAATTCCACGAACTTTTTCCTAGCGCACGCAAACTAGCAAGAAACACGCTAATCAGACTAAGAGACTTCAATGCCATGGACAAAAGCTGGGGATACAAAACAGCTAACCCAAAAGTTAAAGCACTCGCAGAGGCAGCAGAAAACACTGACTGCAACCTCCTCACATACTCAGACACTGCAACCAGAATCAGAAACAGCGTAAGTACCGACACGTGCCCCGACCTCACATACGGGGAGAGCAACAGGCAGTGTGGGAGAATCTGTTAGAAAATCTGGGCAGTGACCGCTACATACTCAAAACGCAAGTAACCTCAGACAGGCTAAAGCGCCAGCTGGGATCGGCAAAAATCACGGATTGGAGCGCTTTTCAACAGGCATGCGACGGGAATCTCGCCGCGAACGGAATCCAATCGATAGAAGAATGGGGAAACATGCTGAAAGAAAAACAGCGCAAATACACTAAAGAAATCGCGCGAACGACGCAGACACCTGAGGTAGACGCCAGGCTGCTCAAGCTGTGGGAAGTTAGACGCGGGCTCACCAAGAGGTGGAAGAAACAAAAGTACAACAGGAAACTAAAACTTAAGATCGTAGAAGTCACCGCGAAAGCAGAGAAGTACGCGGCACAAATGGCAAGGCAAAATTGGCAACAATTCAGCGACTCTCTCAACGGAAATTTGAGCACAGCGAGGACGTGGCATATCCTCAAGGCTCTCATAGGTCCAATCATTACCAAGGCAGAAAATAACAAAGCCTTCTACCAGTTAATCCACCAGATCGAGGGACCAGACTTAGAACTCCTGGAGAAACTACGCGTTAAGTGCTTCGGGGACAAAAACCCAGCAGCTTACGCAGAGCGCTACCAGGGACGAGAAAACGATACCCTGGACAGACCCACCACGCGAGAAGAGGTCTACGCAGCGATTTGAAACACAACCAGAAACATGGCCGCCGGTGCAGACAAGATCAATAACGCACTCATACGCAGCATCAAAGATGAGCTAGTCGCAGAATTCATCGACTTTCTTAACAAATCTATAGCCAAACGGGCGAGTTGGTGGTACATATTGAATGCCAACAGCACGAACGACGCAGACAAAGTAGAAAAAAACAGGACAAGCGCTGACTCACAACTGAAATTTTATTTAAGGAAAGTAGTACATTTTATAGAAAAAGTGGCCAACTTATCAGCTAGTAAACACAACCCATGTTTCTACGTGGCATCAAGGTATGCAACCTCACTGTCATATAATGAAATAGATGGCTTACTGACGCATAACCTTGTTTTTTTCCTCCTTCTACTTTGTCTGCGTCGTTTGCGCTGTTGGCATTCAATTTCTTAACAAACACTGGGAAGCGGAGACCGTCCCCGAGGAGTGTAAGCATGCGAAGGTAGTCATGATTCCTAAACCTGGCAAGAAACTACAAATTGAGAACCTCAGACCGATCTCGCTCACATCGTTCCTACGAAACCTGTACGAACGAGTGGTGACGCTGAGACTACAAAAGTACATGGAGGACAACGAACTGTATCCCCACAGCAAGTTCGGTTTCAGAGCAAAACTCTGAAGACCCAAGACGTACTACTTCAAATCAAAGAAGAGGTACTCGGGAACGTCCCCAAGAGCGGAGAGAACATAATAATAATGGCATTGGACATCAAGGGGGCTTTTGACATTGTAAGTCACGAGGCTATCCTTATGGGCATGAACGACCTGAACTGCAGGAGGAGAGTCTACAGCTACGTCAAAGCCTTCCTCTCAAACAGAACGGCAACGATTGGCCTGGGGGAGCTCCGATCAGACAAATTCCTTACTCCAAACAAAGGAACACCTCAAGGATCGGTCATCTCCCCTACGCTCTTCAACATAACCATGATTGGCTTGGCAAAACAGTTAAAAGCAATCGACGGTATATAGCATGCCATGTATGCCGACATCACCATCTGGGTCAACACAGGCTCGCTCGGAGAGAAAGAAGAGAAATTACAAAAGGCAGCCACCTGCATACAGAACTACGTCAGAGCAAGAGGGCTAGCATGCTCCACCGAGAAATCCGAGCTCCTAAGAGTTTGGAGAGGAAAACAAAATCGCACAGTCCCCACTAGCGACGACTTAAAGTTAAAAGTCTACCTCGAGGGGAAGTCGATACCAGAAAAAACACTCATCAGAATCTTGGGGATGCGGATACAGTCAAATCAACGCTGTACCCGCACCCTTGCTCTACTCAAAGCATCCACTCTACAAGTGGCCCGCATGATCACGCGCTTCTCACACAAACGTCATGGAATCTGAGAGGAGGACACACGTCCTCCTCTCAGATGTCCATGGCTCGTTAGAAGCCTGGTAGTCAGCCGAGTGACATACAGCCTCCCCTACTACAATCCCATCAAGAGTGAGGTACAACAGGCGGACGTGATCCTACGCAAAGCCTACAAAATCGCACTCCACCTTCCTCACAGCACTTCAACCGAAAAGCTCCTAGCCCTAGGACTACACAACACTTTCGATGAATTGAGAGAGGCACAACGAGTCTCCCAACTGCGCAGACTACCGCAGACCCCACCTGGCAGGGAACTCCTAAAGAAACTGGGCCGCGCCAATCAAATTCAAGAGATACAGAGGACAGAATCAATCCCGGACGAATATCGCAAAACACTAAAAGTAACGCCCATACCCAGGAACATGGATCCCAGCCTGCACAAAGCACGCAGAGTGGCAAAGGCTGAATACCTATAAAATACATTAGCACCCCAAGAAAAGACGATATACGTGGACACAGCCACATACACCAGAACAGCAGGAAAGCACAACAGCAATTCGGTAACACCACGCTATGCGAGATCACCAGTGCATCACTACAAGACTGTACGATAGTCGAGGCTGAGGAAGCGGCCGTGCTATCCATCTAAACGGTCTCTAACAATCCTTACAGATTCACAAACAGCATGCCGCAACTACCTACGCAGCAAAATAGGGCACAGAGCGCTCCGCATACTCCACTCTTGGAGCCACGTAACACAACGACAACCAAACGAAGAACCAATCAGACATGCGATAGTACGGATGCCGGGACACGCGGAAGTAACAGGGTACCAGATAGCTCGAGGGTGCACTTATTACCGAGCATCCAAAGTAGGCGACCTCGAGGGGAACGAACCTGTACCCCAAGATTATTCGGCGATACTAAACTATTACAAGGGCTGCAGAAAGCGGTATCCACCACCACACAACTCCCTGAGCAGAGAGAACTCTGTCGCGTGGAGGCAGCTACAAACGAACTCGTACCCGATCCTACACGTACTCAATAAAATGTACCCCACACAATACAGACAAATGCCGTTGGTGCCAAGAACCACTCACGCTGTACCACATAACGTGGGCATGCCAGAGGATAAGCGTGGTACCCGTTATAACAAACCCGAGTGCGGAGCAATGGGAGGGAGTGCTTTCCAGCAGTCGCCGAATCGACCAAGAAGGTCTGATTCGGCGAGCACAACTGGCAGCAGCTTCCAGCGGAGCCCTGGACTAAGGGCAGCCGACCTTTGTACAACGAAGCCATCTGACAGCCGCAGAAGAAAAGCAAATCTAGAGCTTAATAAAGTTTTTCACTCTCACTCACTCGGAACACACTCGTGAGGGACCCGCACCCCCTCAGCGGCTGGGCTTGTTGGCCGCACACACATGTTGTCGGACATGTTGGATATGTTGGGCATGCTGGAAATTATGGGCATGTTGGATATGCTGGAAATGTTGGAAATGATGGCCATGTTGGAAATTATGGCCATGTTGGAAATGCTGGCCATGCTGGAATGGTGGCCATGCTGGAAATGATGGGCACGCTGGAAATGGTGGGCACGCTGGAAATGCTGGAAATGTTGGAAATGTTGGAAATGATGGCCATGTTGGAAATTATAGGCATGCTGGAAATTATAGGCATGCTGGAAATTATGGGCATGCTGGAAATGCTGGAAATTATGAGCATGCTGGGAATGCTGGAGATGTTGGAAACGGAGGTCGTTGGTGTAAATAAGAAATAAAAGGGGTCCGAGCACTGAGCCTTGTGGCACGCCCAAGTAAACTTCGCTGTAAGGTGAGTTAAAATTATTAGTGGAAACGAACTGCGATCGGTTAAGAAGAAAGTATTCAATCCATTTCAGAACGCTGTATCGATGTTTAGATTTAAAAATAATAAGCAGTGACATACCTTGTCGAACCCTTTAGAATAATCAAGGAAAATGCAGTCTGCTTCTGATGCGCGATCTTCCTTTGGTGAAATTTGATAGTGAAGCTGGCAAGTTGGGTTGCCCACCATTTCCAGCGTGCCCATCATTTCCAGCATGGCCACCATTCCAGCATGGCCAGCATTTCCAACATGGCCATAATTTCCAACATGGCCATCATTTCCAACATTTCCAGCATTTAGACTCGAGAAAGTTCACAAGGTTAGTGAAGATGACGTGCAACAACAGTAAGCGAGATGGGGCGATAATTTGTAGGGGAGGTTCAATTTCCTGATTTGAATAATGGAACCACCTTCCCGGCTTTCCACTGTGTTGGCAGAATGGAATTATTGAGTCTACTGAAAAATATTTTTAGTATCACAAAATACAGTTGACGGGCATGACTGCATGGTGGAAATGTTGGGCATGTTGGATTGTTGGGCATGCTGGAAATGCTGGAAATTATGGGCATGCTGGAATTGCTGGAAGTTATGGGCATGCTGGAAATGCTGGAAATTATGGGCATACGTGAAATGCTGGAAATTATGGACATGCATTTTTACAAAATACAGTTGATGGGCATGACTGCATGGTGGAAATGATGGGCATGTTGGATTGTTGGGCATGCTGAAAATGCTGGAAATTATGGGCATGCTGGAAGTTGGGCATGCTGTTGGGCATGCTAGAAATGCTATAAGTTGGGCATGCTGGAAATGCTGGAAATTATGGGCATGCTTGAAATGCTGGAAATTATGGGCATGGTGGGAATGCTGGAAATGCCAGCCATGATGCTGGAAATGATGGGCATGCTGGAAATTATGGGAACGCTGATGGCCATAGTGGAAATTATGGGCATAGTGGAAATTATGGGTATGCTGGGAGTGCTGGAATCATTGGAATCATTCCCGCATGGCCAGCATGGCCATGCAGGAAATGATGGGCATGCTGGAAATGTTGGGGATGCTGGAAATGCTGGGCATGCTGGAACTGATGAGCATGGTGGAAATGTTGGGCATGCTGGAACTGTTGGGCATGTTGGAAATACAAGCCATGCTGGAAATGATGGGCATGGTGGAAATGTTGGCCATGCTAGAAATTATAGGCATGCTGGAAATCATAAGCATGTTGAGAATGCTGGAAATGTTGGGAATGTTGGAAATGATGGCCATGTTGGAAATGCTGGTAATTATAGGCATGCTGGAATTGCTGGAACTTATAGGCATGCTAGGAATGACGGCCATGTCGGGAATGATAGCCATGTTGGAAATGACGGCCATGCTGGAAATGTTGGGCATGCTGGAAATGGGCATGCTGATGGGCATGGTGGAATCGTTGGGAACGCTGGAAAGTATGGGAAACCTGGAAATGTTGGGATTGCTGGAAATGCTGGCCATGCTGGAAATGATGGGCAAGATGGAAATGCTGGAAATTATGGGCATTCTGGAAATGGTGGAAATTATGGGCATGCTGGAAATTATGGGCACGCTGATGAGCATAGTGGAAATTATGGGCATGCTGGGAATGTTGGAATCGCTGGGAATGCTGGAAATGATGGCCATGTTGGAAATGTTGGCCATGCAGGAAATGATGGGCATGGTGGGCAAGCTGGAAATGATGGGAACGCTGGGAATGCTGGAAATTATGGGCATGCTGGGAATGCTGGAAATAATGGGCATGCTGGAAATGTTGGAAATGCTGGAAATGATGGGCATCGTGGAAATGACAAGCATGGTAGAAATGTCGGGCATGATGAAAATGCAGGCCATGATGGAAATGAAGGGCATGGTTGAAATAATGGGCAAGCTGGAAATGATGGGCATGGTGGAAATGCTGGAAATTATGGGCATGCTGGAAATGATGGGAACGCTGGAAATGCTAGAAATTATGGGCATGCTGGGAATGCTGGAAATTATGGGAATGCTGGAAATGTTGGGAATGCTGGAAATGATGGGCATCGTGTAAATGACAAGCATGGTGGAAATGACGGGCATGATGGAAATAATGGCCATGTTGCAAATGCTGGAAATTATGAGCATGCTGGAATTGCTGGAATTTATGGGCATGCTAGGAATGATGGGCATATTGGAAATGACGGCCATGTTGGAAATGATGGCCATGCTGGAAATGTTCGTTATGCTGGAAATGGGCACGCTGTTGGGCATGGTGGAAATTATGGGCATGCTGGGAATGCTAGTTGTTGGGAATGCTGAAAATTATGGGCATGCTGGGAATGCTGGAATCGTTGGGAATGCTGGAAATCTTGGGAATGCTGAAAATGTTGGGAATGCTGGAAATGCTGGCCATGCTGGAAATGATGGGCATGTGGAAATGACAAGCATGGTGGAAATGACGGGCATGGATGGAAATGCAGGCCATGATGGAAACAATGGGGATGGTTGAAATGATGGGCATGGTTGAAATAATGGGCATGGTGGAAACGCAGGGCATGCTGGGGATGCTGGAAATGATGGGCATTCTGGAAATGTCGGGCATGGTGGAAATACTGGCCATGCTGGAAATGTTGGCCATGTTGGAAATGGAGGCCATGCTGGAAATTATGGGCATGGTGGAAATAACGGGCATGGTGGAAATGACGGGCATTGTGGAAATAAGGGGCACTGTGGAAATGGCAGGGCTGGTGGAAATGATGGCCATGCTGGAAAAGTTGGAATTATAGGCATGCAGGAATTGCTGGAAATTATGGGCATGCTGGAAATTATGGGCACGCTGAGGGGCATAGTGGAAATCATGGGCATGCTGGAAATCATGGGCATGCTGGGAATGGTGGAATCGTTGGGAATGCTTGTAATGCTGGAAATACTGGCCATGTTGGAAATGATGGCCATGCAGGAAATGATGAGCATGCTGGGCATGCTGAAAATGATGGGAACGCTGGAAATGCTGGAAATTATGGGCATGCTGGGAATGTTGGAAATTATGGGCGACAGAAAATCTCATGAAAATGGATATACGTTTCAGTAGAGCTATCTCCATAATACTACACGGATGCAGGAAACGGGCGCGATGCATATTGTTTCTCCGTTTCGGAAAAATGAAAAGAACATGGTGACTGAGGTTATGCGTAGAGCCGATGTTAGTGAACCTAGTGCCTCACCATGGCTCCTCGCCAGCAAGTTAAGGTTTAGCAGTGGAACTGCAGGGGCTTCCATCGCAAGCGGGGGAACCTGCAGTTGCACATACAAAATCTGGATAGTAAGTCGGACATTATAGCTTTGCAGGAGGCTAGCGGCTCGGTGAAATTACCGGGATTTAAGACATTCACACCACCAGAGATCCTTGTGACCACACAGGCTTTAGCCGTTTTAATTGTATATGCACTCAAGTTGTTTCCATAGAAGGAGTGGATGGTAATTACGATTGTACAGAACGGAGGTTGAGAACAAAAATCCTAAAAAAACAAGTAGTTTAATTGCGGCTTCTCACTGACGAAGCCAAAGACAATAATTCAGAGATGTAATATTTTCATGGGCGTCGTTCGCTTTTTTGCGTCTTTTTAGCAAATATTTTGTGCGCGAGTGTGCTTGAAGAAATGAGGGCTTGACTGAACATTTACATGACTGAACATTTACTGCATAAGCGCGACATTTCCACAGAAATGAACCGATGAGGACGACTGGACTCCTGTACTCTTGTTTACGTCGCTCTGTACAAACTGCTGGTGCACATTTGCATGACATGATACGCGAGCTGGCCATCTTAATTAATCTCACTGTTGTACCAGTTATACCATTGCTTGTTTACAACATCCGACAGCACTGTAGGAAGCGCCGATGCGACTGCGCACCTTGGAAACACTCGGTAGCCTGGTTGCTGACATCGTGTAGGACCGGCGATTCTCGGCAATCGTCCCTGATTTCTCTGATAAGAGAATTTTGAATCAGTTTACGCAGAAACATTCGGTGACCATTCGCATTCGTTATATCGGCCTTAATTTTCCTCAAGAAGCGACAGCAGCGACTGTTGCCCACTGTCGAAAACATTGAGCGGCAGGCCCACCGTCGCTTCCCATTCAGTGCCTGCGTGTCCTGTAATGAAAGCGACAGTCGATTTCAGGTCACCTTTGTTAAAACTACACTCGCTGTCCATTTCGGCTCGCTGAAACTTGAGAATTCGCTCCCCACAATCGCCGAAATTGAGTACACACACCCTGTGGACTCATTAGGCCTAACGCGCAAGGGGGTCGTCGTCATTGCAAAGCGAGAGTAGCTGTTGTAGTGTGCGCATTACTTTTATTTGTATATTAATTAAAGCAGGCTTTCATTAAGAAGACCAATAAAGGAAATAAGCTGGAGGATTTTTGTTCTGATAACAAAATTTTTGAATGCTGGACAACTGCTGTGGAGATTACACACTCGCCCTGCCAGACCAAGTGGAGTTAGCCCATCAAACTTACTACGAGGAAAGTGCGTGTTTCACTGAAGCTAACCGTGTGACAGTGCGCAAATGACTTTAAGCGAATGTCACTTGTTGAAAGTGGCACTACATGCGCCATTGTGGCAGGAGTATAATGCTCTCGCATTAAAAACGGTTCCAATCCGTGCTAAATCTGGAATACCACATTGCAGTAATGCATGAGTAATGTGCCGTGTTTTGTAGGAATGAATAGATATCGAGCGCTGTCACTACAGAAAACTTTATGCATTTTTCTCCTTGCGCTTCCATTTCGGGCTGTGGCTAAGGACGTCTTCCGCGTGATGTCTTCAAGAGAAACCTCATTTAGTGTACTGGCTTCTATGGCCTAGTGTTCAAGGGCGTGTGGTGAAGGCTTGGCTAGACTACATGCTGGAAACGCTACTGCATGCAATGAACAGCACATTTCAGCTCTCAGTCGCTTTTTGCGAAGGTAATCTCGGTGCCCCTTTAGCGCGACAGATGCCCCGGCCTGTTGTCGCTTTGCAGTGGTGTGTGGTGCCAGGCAAAAGTGTGCCTCTTCGGACGGCTCCTTTCACATCTGTTCCCATTCATGTCACAAACTCCACATTACTGTAGAGTCTAGGCCATCCATTTAGTGTTTATCTCTCTTGGCTGAGTTTCTAGTCTTTCCGCCTTGCTTTTCTACCATGAAGGAGTCGATTCTCAGTGCTCAGCATAGAGCGCTAATTTTTGCAAGTATAAATTCGTCCTAGAGACATGCACTGGTGACTTAAGAGCACAACTTAGAGCACAACTTAGAGGTCAGAAAAATTATTTCAGATGTACTTTTTTCGGGTGACTTCTTGCATACGGTCGAAAGTGTAGCCTCGAAATGCATGCCTGTATTAATACACTCTTGAACAATACTCTTGGCCACAAGAGAACAGCATTGCACAAAAGCACAATATATCACCTCTTCGCATAGCCGGAGTGTAGGAAACGAACTCCTCGTTTTCCTTCACTAAGTGATTTCTGATAATATAATTTTATTTGTGGATGGGGCCAACAGCAGTTTGCCATAAAGAAGGCTAACAATATTTCTCTTGCATTCCTGTTTCTTGAATTTCTCCAGTGTCCAGACATGCGCACGCGAAGCTCCGTTTTGACATGCGCACGTGCAGCAAAATTAACGCTAACAAAACTAACTAAGCACTAACAAAATGAGACAAAGAATACACTGGCCTGTGCAGCTCGGCTGGTGCTGCTCCAGCTGCGTAAGGCCGCTGCTGGTGCTAAGTAGCCCCCCTCCCTGCTAGTGAAAGAGAAGGGTGAAGCTGGGACCCGGAACGATACTTTCCGCTGCTGAGGGTTAGCAGGGGAAAATGGCGTAAGAGGGCAGCAGACCGGTTGAGGCAGAGAAATCGCACTTGTAGGCGCAGTGGAAGGGCGTCTTTTGTGAAGTCTGGCTTCAAGCGGTCGATTTAAATGGTGTCAGTGCACTCTTGAAATGTCCAAGGTGAAGAACTTCGGTGTTCGTTCGAGTACACAGAATGTGCTGTCATAGGGGCGCTGAAGCATCTTGCGGGCAGAGTCTCGGCGAAGAAAGACGTGTGTGCAAGTCACTAGTTCGGATGGAACGTGGGAAGATGGCCGAGACTGGAGTCCAGCAGTTCTCCAGCATTCAAAAATTTTGTTCGAGAATTAGAAACCTCGATCTTATTTCATTGATTGCGCCGTTTGATTAAAGCACGTATTAATTCATATGCAAATAAAAATAATGCGCACATTTGAACAGCTATTCCCGCTTTGCAGATGACGACGACCCCCTTCCGCGGTTGGTCTGAGTCCACAGGGTGTGTGTATCCTCTTTCGGCGATTGTGGAGAGCGAATTCTGAAGTTTCAGCGAACCCAAATGGACAGCGAGCAGTTTTTCCAAAGGTGACGTGAAATCGCGACTGTCGCTTACATTACAGGACGCGCATGCGCTGAACAGGAAGCGCCGGTGGGACTCAGACTGCCGCTTAATGTTTTGGGCAGCCAGCAACAGTCGCTGCAGCCGATTCTGGATGACAAGTAAGGCCGATTCAATGAACGCGAACGGTCACCGAATATGTTTCTGCGTAAACTGATTCAAAATGAATACTACAGAGTACAGAGTAGTATTCATTTTGAATCAGTTTACTCAGTTACTCAGTTTAATCAGTTAAAATAAATACTAGAGGAATGGTACAGAGTAGCAATTAGGAAAGCGCGCTCTCGCTCAAAACGACGGCAGTCACAGAGGAGGTGTCCGATCTTTTCATCACAACCGCACTGGGCACACGCTGGAGAGTCTGTCATTGAGATGAGATGGGAACAGGCGTTTGTGAACGCCACTCCCAGCCACAGGCGGCACAACAGCTTAGTATCACCGCGGGGGAGGCCGAATGGTATATGATGTTGAAGCAAGAGGTTGAAGTGGTGCGAGCGGAGAGTCCAACCTCCAGGGGCAGACCACGACGTTACAGTCAGATTTCGGGCCAGCAGTTGAAGGTGCCTTGCTGCGTCAGCTCTTGTCAATGTTATGCGGGCAGTGTTATTGTATCGTGAGCCGATCGAGCAGCATCGTTAGCTAAGGCGTTACCAACAATGCCGCTATGGCCTGGTACCCATTGGAAGATGATTTCATGATCTTGTTCGATTGCTGGTGGTGCAGATATCGTATCTCGGCTACAAGTTGCTCATGGTTGCTATGTATTAAGCCAGATTGTTCTTACATGCGCACGTGCAGCTCCGTTTTAACATGCGCACGCGCAGCCCCATTCTGACCTGCGCACGCGAAGCTCCGTTCTGATCTGCGCACGCGAAGCTCTGTTTTGACATGCGCACGCGCAGCCACGTTCTGACATGCGCACGCGCAGCTTCGTTCTCACATGCACACGCGCAGCTCGGAGACGACGGCAAAAGTGGTGGAGCTGCGAAACGTAATCCGCATGGTCGGGACTTGTGCACGAATCGGTGGATTCAAAAAATTCACCAGGAAGACGCAGGGGCGAGCCGAAGACAAGTTCTTGCGAAGTGAAACGAAGATCTTGTTTCAGTGTGCACGGAGGTTGAGCAGAACCATTTGAAGGGAGGCAGTGTAGTGGGCAGTGTCGAATTGGGCTTTGAGGAATGTTTTTAGAGAACGTTGGAAACGCTCGATCTTGCCGTTGGCGATGGGATGGTAAGCAGTAGTTCTAATCCTGGAGGAGGTAGAAGAGGAAAGGCAGGGGGCTACCTGTAAGAATAATCGGTATGCTACCCTACTAGGGGAGAAAGGAGTGAGAGATTAAAAAAAAGAAAGAGAAAGGAGAGTAGCAGAGAATTGAAGTCACTCTAAAAGTCAGTGTTCGTTGAAGTCACAGCCTATTGTGCAGGCCAGATGTTCTCAAGAAGTCCAGAGGTGCTTAGGAGACCTGTACCGCCGCTGACCGCCGCAGCCAGTGGCCGAGAATCTTCATTTCCGTCATTGGGCGTGGATCTAGGTGCTCCCGCGCACGGCTGAGAGACTGCCCTACGGCGGTGTAGGCAGGGCAGGCAAAAAGAATGTGGTTGTAGTTTCGTCATGCCCGCAGATGGCACATGCAGGCTCTCAGCCATACCGATTAAGAATGAGTAATTGTTGGTGAAAGCTACACCAAGCCAGAGGCGACAGAGCGTCGTGATAGGCGCTCTCGTCGTGATAGGCGTGATAGAAGTCGGAGCTTCTGATCTGGGTCAGAGGATTTTAACCGTGATTTGAAAAATTGGCCGGAATTCCACGCCGCAAGCGTGATGTCCAGCGTAAGTGCGCGAAGCCTGCCCGCTGAGTCTGATCTCGAAATGAGGATCGACACAAAATCGCGGTCGTCGTGAGCAGTTCGCGCGACAAAAGGACCGACGGGACAGCACGCTTGCACCTTGTTCATGGGCTCCAAGGCGAAGAGCTGCGTGTAATCCATGGAGGGCTGTAAGATTTAGAGGGCGCGTTCCGACATACGCACGCGGAGCTCCGTTTCGACATGCGCACGCGCAGCACCGTTTGGACACGACGAGCGCAGCTCCGTCCTGACGTGCGCATGCGCAGTTTCGTGTAGACATGCGCAAGTGCAGCACCGTTTTCACATGCGCACGCGCAGCTCCGCTCCGACATGCGCAAGCGCCGCGCCGTTCTGACAGGCGCAAACGCAGCTCCGTCTCGAGATGCGCAAGCGCAGCTCCGTCTCGACATGCGCAGCTCCGTTTTGACATGCGCACGCGCAGCTCCGTTTCGACGTGCGCTCGCGCAGCTCCGTTTCGACGTGCGCACGCGCAGCTCCGTTTCGACGTGCGCACGCGCAGCTCCGTTTCGACGTGCGCACGCGCAGCTCCGTTTCGACGTGCGCACGCGCAGCTCCGTTTCGACGTGCGCACGCGCAGCTCCGTTTCGACGTGCGCACGCGCAGCTCCGTTTCGACGTGCGCACGCGCAGCTCCGTTTGGACGTGCGCACGCGCAGCTCCGTTTGGACGTGCGCACGCGCAGCTCCGTTTCGACGTGCGCCCGCGCAGCTCCGTTTCGACGTGCGCCCGCGCAGCTCCGTTTCGACGTGCGCACGCGCAGCTCCGTTTCGACGTGCGCACGCGCAGCTCCGTTTCGACGTGCGCTCGCGCAGCTCCGTTTCGACGTGCGCACGCGCAGCTCCGTTTCGACGTGCGCACGCGCAGCTCCGTTTCGACGTGCGCACGCGCAGCTCCGTTTCGACGTGCGCACGCGCAGCTCCGTTTCGACGTGCGCACGCGCAGCTCCGTTTTGGCGTGCGCACGCGCAGCTCCGTTTTGACATGCGCACGCGCAGCCGCGTTCTGTTGCGCACGCGCAGCCACGTTCTGACATGCACAGCGCAGCTCGGAGACGACGGCAGAAGTTGTGGAGCTGCGAAGCGTAATCCGCATGGTCGGGGGTTGTGGACGAATCGGTGGATTAAAAATTCACCAGGAAGACGCAGGGGCGAGCCGAAGACAAGTTCTTTCGAAGTGCAACGAAGATCTTGTTTCAGTGTGCACGGAGGTTGAGCAGAACCACTTGAAGGGAGGCAGTCTAGGGGGCAGTGTCGAGTTGGGCTTTGAGGGATGTTTTTAGAGAACGTTGGAAACGCTTGACCTTGCCGTTGGCGATGGGATGGTAAGCAGTAGTTCTAATCCTGGAGGAGGTAGAAGAGGAAAGGCAGGGGGCTACCTGGCAGAATAATCGGTATGCTACCCTACTAGTTGAGAAAGTAGTGAGGGATAAAGAAAGAGAAAGGAGAGTAGCAGAGAATTGAAGTCACCCTAAAAGTCAGTGTTCGTTGAAGTCACAGCCTATTGTGGAGGCCATATGTTCTCAAGAAGTCGAGACGTGCTTAGGAGACCTGTACCGCCGATGACCGCCGCAACCAGTGGCCAAGAATCTTCATTTCCGTCAGTGGGCGTGGACCTAGGTGCTCCCGCGCACGGCTGATAGACTGCCCTACGGCGGTGCAGGCAGGGCAGGCACAAAGAATTTGGGTTGTAGTCTCGTCATGCCCGCAGATGGCACATGCACGCTATCAGCCATACCGATTAAGAATGAGTAATGGTTGGTGAAAGCTACACCAAGCCATGAGGACAGGGAAAGAAAGAGCATTAAACGACATGTTAAAAACGCGGAAGTTAAAAATTGGATTAATTCAATGGAAAAGAAACATAGTGCAGAACTATATCTATACTGGAAAAGGCAGATCAGGAAAAAAATTTTCTATGGTAACTCAAGAGGCAGTGTCCTACTTGAGTTATGAATTAGGGCACTGGCTACCATCACATACTGAAATGTGATGGTATCCATCCGGATGTCGATGCAGGCACAGTCACTCTTCCTGAGGCCCTAGGGTTTAAAGATAACAATGGTCATGTAAATAAATCTGCAGTGGAAGTTAGCAAAAAGCGATTGGAGGATTTGTGGCTGAAAATCAGATGTGGCGTAAGGTTAGAGCTGTAGGAAACCGTAGGTAAAAAAAGATAGCGAATCTTAGTGAGAATTGACAACACAGTTAAAAAAATAAAGAAAAGCTGAGCATGGTGGCAATTGCCACCACCCCGTCTCAAAGGGGGCGCTCTTATCCATCCATACATCCTGTCGCCTACACACCCAGAGGGCACCACCCTCGCACAGACGCAGGGTTTCACACATCATGACGGCGTCCTGCCGGCTCTCCAAACCAAACGCTTAGCCACAAGCTAACACCCCAGTCGTATTGGTGAAAATGGCGCGTACGATCTTGTGCCGTTACCTAGCAACCCGAGTTACTACTCGAGCTGACACGAGTTGCTCGGGTAAGTTCGGACGAGCGTCGTGCCATCTGCGACAGAGGTTTTACTCGTTTTCACTGCATTTTGAGCAAGAAGATGAATAGTAAAAGAAAGCTGTGTGCGATAACGCAACTAATCTCCTGAAGCCTGATAATTTTTAAAGAAATGATTACCGCACAGCTTGAAGAGTGCAGATGCAAACGCTCCTGAAAGGAGGCCCTCAAGCCAAAGGCGTCAGCCGATTGACATGACTTCGCGGCTGATCTTGTTAATCCGCGGTTAAGCCTCTTACACCTTCCAGCCCTGTGCAGTGTAACTGTTCGAGGTGGAGTTGGACTAGCCGCGGCACCATGACAATCAGCCGCTGCCATTCACTGGAGGGTCTGTTTTGCCGGGCATTTGCCGCTGAATTCTTCAGCTGTATCCGACTGTATGCAGGCAGTGTAGCAAAATGCTACAGCAGCTATACTTACCATTGGTATCTATCGTTTGTCAACTGCTTTCTTGCCAAGGCCTATATGAGAGCTTTTTGGTAGGAAAAGGTCGAAAAAATTCCATTCACCACTTTCTTCGCAACAATTAAACAAAGCTGGTGGTGTATCTTGTGGTGTAAGGGAAGTTTGGTGACTAAAAAGTGCAGCCTCATTTCTGCAGTGATACCCCAGATAGGATTGCGGCTATACATGATATAAGCATATGATAAAAGTGAATGAAAGAACACCAAAACGAAGTAGCCTCTAGGTGCTTTAATAAATGTACGAATGGTTAAAATGCGTGTAATTTTTCATTGACACATATATTTTCGAGGTCTTGAAACGGGAAGTCTTTAATAAAACTGATAGAAAAAAAATGTTCTGAACTCAGGTTAGTACCCCAAGTCCAAACCCCAGTCACCATAATCCGACAATGTTATAAATCACTAATTTGAAAGCATCACAGGTGGAAGCGACAGTTGACCTAACCAGAGGACTTCTGCTTCTAGACTTATAGTTCTGTATTATTCCCGACGACATGTACTAAGCTGAACAGGTACAAAACGTCTCTGAGTAAAGCTCCAACAATCTTCTTGCATCAGCATTAAGAGAGAGAGAGGGAAAGGCAGGGATGTTAACCAGAAAGGATTCCGGTTGACTACCCTGCACAGGGGAAGGGAATGAGAGGAATTAAAGAGGAAAGAGAGAAGTAAAGGAAAATAATCACAGTCTGTCAATTAAGGCAGTCGCTCTCAAAAAGCGAAAGAGTGCCTTGTAAGCCTTGATGGCAGTTGACTGTTGTGGCCACGGACCGAGGATCTTGGCCTCTGTGAAAGGGCGAGGGTCCAGGCGGTCCAGAGCACATCGCAGCTTATGTCTTTCGGCTACAAAGGCAGGGCACTCACACAAGATATGGGTGATTGTCTCATCACAGGCACAGTTCACACAAGAAGGGCTGTCGGCCATCGCGATCCGGAAAGCATACTTATTCGTGAAGGCAACACCGAGCCATAGACGACACAGTAGTGTTGCTTCACGACGCGCTACATTACACGGAAGACGGAGGCGCAGTCCAGGGTCCAAAGTCCTGAGGCGACGGTTGCACAACTCACCAGAGTTCCACGCTGAAAGTGTGAGCTCCAGCCTCAAGGAACGAAGCCCACACGCTGCGTCAGCTCTCGTTACGGGGATATTAACGGGGACTCCGTCATTGTGGGCAGAACGGGCAGCTTCGTCAGCCTGGTGATTGCCATGAATGCCGCAGTGGCCCGGCAGCCACTGGAAAATTATGTTATGTCCTTTCAATGTGGCGTCATGGTAGAGCTTGCGGATTTCGGCAACGAGTTGTTCGTGTGACCCACGGCGTAGTGCAGTTTGCAGGCCTTGAAGGGCTGCTTTAGAGTCGGTGAAAACTGTCCAGGCATGTGCAGATTCCTGACTAATGAACTGAACTGCAGCCCGTAGGGCAGCTAGTTCTGCACCAGTTGAAGAGGTGAGATAGGTAGTCCTCACCTTCATTAAAATAGACCTGGCCGGTATCACCACAGCATCAGCATTAAGAGAATAAACTAAAGCGCTTACATCCTACACTACTTTTTGATGCCGGCCGTTTGGTTTCCGTTAGCTCTTCTAAAGTAGCAAGAATATCCAAATTCAAAAGAGCTTGCTTCCATAGCCTATTCTACCATGATCACAGACGCAAGTCTGATCATAGGGCCGGCAATTCGCGAATTTGCTCCACTACAAGCATTATGAACACCCACGCGTACTTTTTGTCCCTACGGTAATTTTCATGCCAACAACTTTATTTGTTTAAAACTCCGGTTCATACACTAGGTTCGAACTCTCGCATGTCACCTGACAAAAATATAAAATATAAATCAAAACCGACGGAAATTCGTCGCTTCCAACCCTTTCTGCGGCGTAAGTAGCTACCAGGCGCCATCTTTCGTATGTTAGGCAATACCAGGTTTCAGATAAAAAGGCCTCGGGAAGCTTCTGGATCAAAACTAGGACAGATCGACACACCGTTTTGAACAGCATATGTTAGGTTACCTAAAATTGGGAGTTTTTTCGATATCTATCTTTGCCACGGCGCTATACAGTTTTAAAGTCTGAAAAAAGTGCAGAATTTGGCCCCCTCCGAAAGGTAGCATCGTATAATGTTCAAATGTGCCGGGAATGTCGTGTATGAACAGCACAGAACTGGTTGGTTTATTAGGGTTTAACGTCCGAAAGCGACTGAGGTTATGCGACGCCGTAGTGAAGGGGGCTCGGGATATTTCGACCACATGGTGTTTTTTAACGTGCACTGACATCGCACAGCACACGGGCCTCTAGAATTTCGCCTTCAAGAAATTCTAGAACCGCCGCGGCCGGGATTGAACCCGCGTCTTTCGGGTCAGCAGCCGAGCGCCGTAACCACTCAGCCACCGCGGCGGGGCAACAGCACAGAACTGAAACTTGTCTGAACTGAAACATTTCTCATATAGGTGTATACTATAAAAATCCCCCGACTCATTTTTTGTATGTGCCTTTGTTCACATTTTAAGATTTTTTTTTGTCCCCTATCCCATTCAGTTACGCGCCGTGACGCCGAGAGATGGCGCAAGTAGTACAGTCAGGGACAAAAGTCTCCGGACCACGTGTTCCTCAAACAAAGCTTATAGCTCTACTATCAGACAGCGGCTGGACACCGCACTTGTGGAGATGAGAGAACAAAAATTTAACTTTTACCTCCACAAGTGTGGTCTCCAGCCGCCGACTAGTAGCAGAGCTATCGGCTTCATTAGAGGAACACGTGGTCCGCAGACTTTTGTCCCCGACTGTACATGTCCGGGAAAGCTGGGTATGATCATGACGATGGCACCGAAAGAGCGTTGTTAATAAGGGAGTAATTACTGGCATCCACCCAAGCGCAGCCAGAAACACTGTCAACAGTCAGGATGGGTGGGGACTGTAGTGTAGCTATAAAAACAAACAGGAATTCCGCACCACTTATGCGGGAGAACATCCCGTTCCTCTAGCTCGCAGCGCCACCCATGGCTATGACACCCTCTCGAAATAATTGCATAGGACTCGTCTTTGAGAACCAGGCATTGGTGCAGCAAGTCAAGCATAAATCCATCAATTTTTCTGACCACAAAGCTTCCTTTATGGCAATCAAAATTTGTAGTGCGTTTCTTGAAGAAAAAAATGTTTGAAAATTTGTACGTACATGTCTTGCTCGAATTCTTTGCCTCAATGTATCGAAAAGCTGAAACAGCTGATGAGCAGCAGCCAAATTTCGCATTAGAAAGCAACGCAATCGTCATCAATTTTCTGTCTGCCGTCTATCTCATTTAGGTTGAGTTAGTCTTTTAATGGCGACACCCATTTCTTCTTCAAGCACAGATACAAGTACTACCAATAACCATTTGCGCGCTTATTACCTTTAAATAAAGTGTTCTTGATGACAAAAGCACCGAGAAATTCTTCATTTTTCTTTCAAGCACCCAGAAAATGCTGCATTAAACCACTGAAGGCCATTACTTCAATCACTGCAAATAACAATCGCCAAATAAAACCGGAACTTAGACTCAGAAATAAAAACAAGAATCAGTGCACCGAATTTTCAAATACTGAAAGCGGAAAAATTCCACCCCTTTCTGTAATATAACCCGACTTAAAAAGACACTGAGGAGAAACAGAATTTGGCTTGTATCGATAGATTACGAGCTCCTCAACAGAACAACACCAATCTTTGTGAAAACAAAGCTCTTGTAAGGTAGAAAACAGCAAGACCTGAAGTACAAGTATAGCCGCCACAGGCCAGTCTCCCAAGTACAAGCGTAGTGATGAAATAAGAGAACACACACCGCCGATATCTGAGGCTGACGAAGGTGCATGAAGGTTACGTGTTTGATCGATAAGTTTTGCTTTGAAACCACAGTTCACGTTTATCACACGAGGAAGACGGAAAACAACCTGAATGTTGGAAGTCGAAGAAAACCTGCAATTGGTGGCGCAACAGGCGGCCAGCTGAGTTTCGGTGTCTCACGGCTATGCGTTCTGCATGGTTTACCAAGCGCCTCGATTTACAAGGGCGAAGCACCAGAGGGCCTCCAAGTGCCCCTCGGACGAAGTTCGTGGAACAGCATGCCACAAGGAAAAACAAGAATTGACAAGGAAGAAAAAAAGCTGTGTAGAGCCAGTTTTCAACGGGTCTCCATTTAGCAAATGCACCGCTTGGAGTGTTCACCTCGTCAGCGTACCAAGACGCTAAGCTGCATGACCAGCAATATGACGACTATTAGAGAATTTAAATATGCCCTCATGTGCCAGTCGCTACACATCAGTTGTGACGCTGGCTCATCGGCGCTAGGGACTTTCTTGCAAGACCCGCAGCCTCAGTCCTCAAAAGCATCGCATGCTTGATGGGGTTGCCTTCGCTGAATGCACTCCGCAGTTCTTTGCGAGAACTTTTTTGTTGGAATCGGGATCCGTCGCAACGTTGGTGAAAACGGAAACGAAGCGACGACGGCTCACAAAGGCCTTCATCGTGCGGCCGGCAGTAGTTTTCATTTCGGTTGCTCAATCGGTTGCTCAAGCAATCACGGAGTCCGTATTTGTTTCCGCCTCTTTACGCCACTCTATGTCGTCATCAGAGAAGCGAGTCTGAATAGTAGCGGCGGGAAAAGGCTTTCAACTTCGAATCCAAACCTCTTAGCAATAAATGCGCCTTTGGTTAACGGACAGCCACAAAATGCCAAACTATCGGATTTTACTAACAAAAAAAATTGATAGCGTTGTCCTTAGTGTCCCTCCAAGAGCGTTGAAACCGAAACAGGACGGGAGAAAATTTTGAGTATAAATTATTTAGCGGCCTTAGGCGAATACCACGTGGTGGTTCATGCGTGGTTCCGATTATGAGTTAACTTTCCAAAACGACTTACGCTGTGAAGGGTGCTGGAGTGGAAGACTGGATAATTTCGATCGCCTGGGTTTCTCCAACGTGCAGCGACATCGCACAGTGCACGTGTCTCTCGCATTTCGCCTCCATCAGATTGTGATCACAGTGTCCGGGTTCGAAAGCGCATATTTAGGGTCAGCAACCAAGCACCATAACCACTTTGCCATCGCGAAGGCGGTAGTAACGCAGTAACGGACTGCAGCGGCCTGCGCCTTTCAGTAGGCGTGGGAACAGCGTCGTCATGCGGCTGCTTCACGGCATGCGTTTCTTCATGCAGATCACGGCAATCCTTCAACTCAGCACGGGACCTATGGCATCGGCTGATGCCATTCCGGCTGTGCCTGTGACTGTCAACATTCAAGTTGGCAGCGTGGAGAACGGAGAGCTCTGGCAACCCTACTACACTATGGCTCCATCGTACAAGTCCCTCGCATCGTCCACGACATCACCTTTCCACCTGGATAAAAACGGACTGCAGCGGCCTGCGCCTTTCAGTGGGCGTGGGAACAGCGTCGTCATGCGGCTGCTTCATGGCATGCGTTTCTTCATGCAGATCACGGCAATCCTTCAACTCAGCGCGGGACCTATGGCATCGGCTGATGCCATTCCGGCTGTGCCTGTGACTGTCAACATTCAAGTTGGCAGCGTGGAGAACGGAGAGCTCTGGCAACCCTACTACACTATGGCTCCATCGTACAAGTCCCTCGCATCGTCCACGACATCACCTTTCCACCTGGATAAAAACGGACTGCAGCGGCCTGCGCCTTTCAGTGGGCGTGGGAACAGCGTCGTCATGCGGCTGCTTCACGGCATGCGTTTCTTCATGCAGATCACGGCAATCCTTCAACTCAGCGCGGGACCTATGGCATCGGCTGATGCCATTCCGGCTGTGCCTGTGACTGTCAACATTCAAGTTGGCAGCGTGGAGAACGGAGAGCTCTGGCAACCCTACTACACTATGGCTCCATCGTACAAGTCCCTCGCATCGTCCACGACATCACCTTTCCACCTGGATAAAAACGGACTGCAGCGGCCTGCGCCTTTCAGTGGGCGTGGGAACAGCGTCGTCATGCGGCTTCTTCACGGCATGCGTTTCTTCATGCAGATCACGGCAATCCTTCAACTCAGCGCGGGACCTATGGCATCGGCTGATGCCATTCCGGCTGTGCCTGTGACTGTCAACATTCAAGTTGGCAGCGTGGAGAACGGAGAGCTCTGGCAACCCTACTACACTATGGCTCCATCGTACAAGTCCCTCGCATCGTCCACGACATCACCTTTCCACCTGGATAAAAACGGACTGCAGCGGCCTGCGCCTTTCAGTGGGCGTGGGAACAGCGTCGTCATGCGGCTGCTTCACGGCATGCGTTTCTTCATGCAGATCACGGCAATCCTTCAACTCAGCGCGGGACCTATGGCATCGGCTGATGCCATTCCGGCTGTGCCTGTGACTGTCAACATTCAAGTTGGCAGCGTGGAGAACGGAGAGCTCTGGCAACCCTACTACACTATGGCTCCATCGTACAAGTCCCTCGCATCGTCCGCGACATCACCTTTCCACCTGGATAAAAACGGACTGCAGCGGCCTGCGCCTTTCAGTGGGCGTGGGAACAGCGTCGTCATGCGGCTGCTTCACGGCATGCGTTTCTTCATGCAGGTTGGTAATAACTATTCTATGTTTGCTAAGAAATCGAGCAATATGTGCCTGCTGCTGTTCCCACGCCCGGGAGTGCTGTTGATTTTGCTCGCCCAGTGCTTTGATGTTTCTAGTCAACTGCTTTTGTTGTCGGGGGACGTTGAGCTTAACCCCGGCCCTGGGTCGGGCTCTGGAGCTGCCACACGGTCCAAAGACAGCGCTGTTGATAATTCTCTGCAGAAACAACTCAACGACATGTTGACTCTGTTAGAAGGTGTTAATTCAAGGACCGCAAAAATGGAGTTAGAGCAATCACACTTAATAGCCTCTATTAATGAAATGAAACTAAATCAGGAATCTATGATTAGGAATATTGCCGATATTGACACGAGACTGTCGGCAGTGGAATCTAAATCATCCGCCACTGATGCGGCTCACGGTGAATTGCGGATTTTGCGTGAGCTAGCCGATCAGCTTGTCAATGAAAATAGCAAGTTACGTCTTGGACAGGCAGAGCTGGAAGACCGGCAGCGCAGGGAAAATCTTCTGTTCTTCGGCGTACCGGACAGTTTGTCCGAAACGTGGGATGAAACGGAAGAAAAGTTACTGAACCTTGTTTCAGGCTGCTTTGATCCTGTTCTTACGAATGACATGTTTGAACGAGCACACAGGATTGGTGTGTTCTCAGACGAAAAGAATCGTCCGATTGTTGTGAAGTTCCGGTCTTTCAAAACAAAACAACAAATCCTAGTGCAGTCTGCTAAACTTAAAGATAAAAAGGTCACTGTACGTGAAGATTATTCTTTGCAGACACGTGTCGCTAGAAAGAAGCTTGTGCAGTTCGCGAAGGATGCTGACTTTAAGTATAAGCTGAGGTATAACAAACTGTATTGTAACAACAAATGCTACGGCTATGACCCTATTCACGATAGCGTTTTCGAGCTAGCTGGCCCACCGGGATCTTTAGTGGCCCCTTGTCGCGCTGCTTCTGGCTCGCCACACGCTTCGCCATAGAGGTGCGGGAGGGGCAGTGGACGGGCGACTGGAGATAAGACAGCGCTTTCAATTCTTTTCACAAACATAAGAAGCATAATACCAAAGCGGGAAGATCTAAACTCTGTCATCGACTCATGTGATGCCGATGTTGTATTGCTAACAGAAACGTGGCTCTCTGCAAAGATAGAGAGCAAGGAACTGTTTGATTGCAAGAAGCGCTACAATGTTTATCGTTCTGATAGAGGTCACAGAAGTGGAGGAGGTGTTTTAATAGCCATCGCCGATAATATTGTGTCTTCACCGATTAGTCTTTCTAGCACTTTAGAGTTGGTTTGGGTTGAACTTCGTGTTCATTTCAGAAAACTGATTCTGGGCATATGCTACCGTCCCCCGTCTTCGTGTGCAACTTTCGCTGAAGATTTGCATGATGCTCTTAACATGATCTCAGTACGTTATCCGGGCGCGGCAATCCTTCTTGCTGGTGACTTCAATTATCCCAGTATCGTGTGGGCTAATACGTCGCCGTATCCTCGCCCCTTTTCTACCGAATGCAATAACTTTTTGCGAACCTGTTTGGACTTTAACCTTTCGCAGCTAGTTACTAAGCCAACTCGTATCACGCCATCATCTTCCAATGTTTTAGACCTTGTGCTAACCAACGCGCCGGATCTTATCGCTTCAATCTCGTACTTACCTGGTCTTAGTGATCACACCTTGCTTCATTTCGATGTAAAAATTAATATTCCTAATCGCCGGAACATCTTCAAGTCAATTAGAGATTACAAGCGGGCGGACTATGATGCTATTAATCGTGAATTAGCTCTTTTCTTAAACAGTTATTTACCAGATTTTTCACAGCGTTCTGTCCACACTAACTGGGAAATGTTTAGGGACACTGTTGAACGTCTCACTAATACATTTGTGCCGCTAAGAATTTTGCGGTGTAATAGCCAATCACCGTGGTTTAACAACGTTCTAAAAAACTATCCAATAAGAAAAAACGTTTGTTTCGCTCGGCGAAATCGTCGAATTCGCAACAACGATGGGACTGTTACCTCTCTGCGGCCGCTGAGTACAAATTAGCTCTGAAAAATGCTAAGGACACCTTCTTTAACAGTACTTTGCCTGCTTTGCTGATTAATAACCCTAGACAGTTTTGGAACACTGTGAACAAGAAAGATAGTTCGTCAATACTACTTACATCTTCTGACGGCGTTGCATTTTCACCTCATGAATGCGCTAGTGTTCTTAACAGTGTTTTTGTTGCTGCTTTTTCTGGCAATGTTTCCCTTACCAATCAGGAGTGTCCGGTATTGGATGCTTTTCCCATGGATCCAATTCTTTTTGAGACAACTGGCATCCTGAGGATAATTGAAAACCTTAAGATTTCTTCCTCCTGTGGCGTCGATAACATTAATTCGAAATTTCTAGTTAACACAAAGATGTACAGTTCCATGATCCTCACCAAACTGTTTGACCAGTCTCTGGAAACAGGCTGTATTCCCAATGACTGGAAGGTTGGGAGGGTGATTCCGCTGCATAAGTCTGGCGATAAACATTGCCCTGATAACTTTCGCCCTGTGTCGCTCACCAGCATTCCATGTAAAATCATGGAACATGTCATCTACACTCATCTTGTCAACTTTTTAGAATCCAATTGCTTTTTCACTAATGCCCAACACGGCTTCCGTAAATCATTTTCATGCGAAACGCAACTCATATGTTTCACAAATGACCTGCATTGCATTCTGGATCGTGGGTCCCATGCTGATTCTGTATTTATGGATTTTTCTAAAGCATTTGACAAGGTTTCACATGAGCTTCTTTTTCTTAAACTAAACAGCCTTAACATTGATTCCACATTGCTTGCATGGCTGCATTGTTTTCTTTCAAACCGAAGTCAGTTCGTAACAGCAAATAACGTCAATTTAGATTCCTCTCCTGTTTGCTCTGGCGTGCCTCAGGGGTCCGTTCTTGGGCCCCTCCTCTTTCTCATTTATATAAACGACTTACCAACTAATATATCGTCTTCCATTTGTCTTTTTGCCGATGACTGTGTTATTTACCGCGAAATTAATGATGATAATGATGTATGTGTTCTTCAGTCAGATATTAACAAGGTACTGGATTGGTGTAACCTGTGGAATATGAAGCTAAACATTACTAAATGCAAGCATTTGCCCATTTCTCGTCTATCTAATACACCCTCTACCTACTGCATCAATGGCATCACTCTTGAAACTGTGTCGTCTTATAAATATCTGGGTGTTCACGTCTCTTCTAACCTGTCTTGGAAAACTCATGTTGACTACATTACAAATAACGCCAATCGCATGCTTGGATACCTTCGCAGAAATTTTTCATGTGCACCGAGTTCATTAAAACTATTACTTTACAAAACATTGGTCCGCTCTAAATTGGAATATGCTTCATCGGTGTGGAACCCTGGGGTCGAATCTCTCATTTCTGACTTAGAATCTATTCAAAACCGCGGTTGTCGCTTCATACTTTCCAACTATCATCATACTAGTAGTGTAACTGCCATGAAAACTAACCTTTCCCTACAGCTTCTTTCCCATCGCAGGTCAATAGCTTCATTATGTACTTTTCACAAAATTTATCATAATCCTTATCTTAAAGAGAAGTTACTAAAAAGACCACCCTATATTTCCGCACGCATTGATCACCGTCACAAAGTTTGGATCCCTCCTTGTCGTACAAGATGTTTTCACGATTCATTCATACCCAGAACTTGTGTCAGCTGGAATCACCTTCCCCAGAATATTGCTGTAATTACGGATACTGCTGCATTTCGTAACGCTGTTATTAATTTTATATAAGTATGTGTCTATAACTTTGTTAATTTATTAGCTGCTGCTTTCTTTGTGTTTTGTTTTGTGTAATGCTGCCTTTTGTTAATTCTGTTATTGATTTTATACCAGTGTGTGCTGTAACTATATTCAGTTTTTCTAGCTGCTGTTTTGTTTTTTATACTTGCATGTTATTCCCACTCCCCTCTGTAACGCCTAACGGCCCTGAGGGTAAATAAATAAATAAATAAATAAATAATGTCTTACGCATCAATGCACGAAAGAAAACATACCACAAAAATTAGGTGTCTTTAACCCTTTAACTTTAAGCGCGCGCTTAGGGCAGTTACTCGATTAAGCAGATTTCCACTGCACCTCTCCTGAAAGTGTCATGTTCAGGCAATCGCAACAGTCGAGTGGCAGTTTCATCACTGCCGTGAACACGCTGACTACATTATGTATCGTACTGTATTATGTATCCCACACTCACGCATGTAAAAGACCGGCCGCTGGCCCTTCAGCCCATGAAGTTTCCCCCTTTGGCGGACACATGTATACACGCTCGCGGAGCATTCGAACGCGCTGCATATACATTCTTGTGAGGCCTGCGTCTCGTCGTGTCCGCGTACGCTTCTGCATCGTCCTGGATTTCAATGCCGCCAACGTCACAGCTGCTTAAGCCGAGCAATGGAGCCTGATGAAAGGATAGGTAGGAAGCGTCTTGCGGAAAGCAATCGCTTTGCGAGTGATACGCCACAGTAGAAGACTGCTCGCCCCTGCCGACAACGCCATGATTATGCGGCCGCCCCAAAAAGCGACAAGGCCGCCACGGTTCGCGGCTGCCTACCTAAGTCCGCACTATTGCAGGCGATCGCTTCGACGCAACAAGAAGAGTGTGGTTTGGTATGGTGTGGTGTGTTGAACACTAGGTCCATTTCAAGATTTTGTCTAGTACCATCTACAACCAATGTGTTATGCCCGTAAACATATCATGCTTACTCTACTCTCGGTTACGGGAGAGGCAGAGATTTTTAGCTTAGATCGTATATAGTAGGTCGGTCGCGCGCGACTCTGCACATGGTCTTTCTTCTGAGCGCTGTAGTTGTGAGCAGGCATGTCTTCACTTTTTTTTTTGCAAAGCTAGTACTATTCTTGATTTTGCTATTGTTACTTTCCGGCCATGTGGAGCTTAATCCTGGCCCCCTCAGTGAAGCAGATCTTGAATTGCTGAAAATTTGCAGGCCGGCCAGAGCACAATCACGAACAAGCTGGATGCCATCGTAGCAAAATTTGCTAAACATGAAGCTATGCTCGCGGAGCTAAATTCCAAAATGGGAACTGAAGGTCAGATTGCAATTCTTAATGATGCACTGGAAGAACACGGAATTGCAGTTGAACAGCCCTAAAAGGAGTCAATACCTACAAAGAAGAAGTGTCCGTCTTGAAAACAGAAGTCGAAGGATGGATCTTGTTTATGGTGTCGAAGATGAGGCAGAAAAGTGGGATCAGTCAGAGCAATTGATTAAAGCAATCTGTCAGACCCATTTTGCAAGATAACTGAAGACAGTGCAAAGAGCGCATTGTGTCGATCAATTCAACAAGTTCAATCGAGCGATTGCCGTTAATTTTCTCTCCGAGAATGGAAAAATAACTGCTCTTAAAAACACCAAAAAATTCAAGGGGTCTGAATACAGTGTAGACCAGGACTATGCACCGGAAACAATTATGGAAATATGCTCAAGCGGAAACAACGGACACCACCAGTCAGGTTAATCGAAGCTGTGACAAGCTCATTGTTGACTAAGGCATTCACTTGGAACAAAGAAAAAGAGAAAGTGGCTCCAGTCCTCAAAAATGGACACCATGCTACTAAAAGGGCTGTTGCCTCACACAATCTAACGGCTGCTGTCCTAAGCTGCAGAAGCATTGTGAACAAAGTAAACGAATTCGCGGGCCTCATTGAATCACTGGAGGCTGGTATTGTGTTTGGAGCAGAATCGCGGCTGATCCGCGTCCATCAATGACAGTGAGGTGTTTCCTAATCCCTCTACCGCTCATCGGAATGATAGGGCACGAACGGGGGCGGGGGGGGGGGGGGGGGTGTCTTTGTTAGTTCATTCTTTTTTACGGTCAACTTTGTTGGATATTGGATACGATAACATGGAATCAATCTGGTACAAAGTGACTTTTGCCGATAATACAACATTTATTGCTGGATCATGTCGCCCTCCAAATTCTGATGCAACTACATTGCAACGTCTATAGGATATTGTCTCTAAAACATCGGATCAGATAATTCTTGCCGGAGATATAAAACTACTGCACTTGAACTGGTCTAATGGAACCTGTACAACTGACTGGCTGCTGCAAAAATTTTGAGACGAAAAACTTTGTTGACACATTCGGCTTCACTCAATACGCGAGCACACCTACACGCAACAACAGCATTTTGGACCTGTTGATTTGTAACTCGCCTAATTTGGTAGATTCTGTCACTTGCATCCTGGGAATAAATGACCACTCGCTGCCGTAGCTAGCATTAAACTTGAGATGAAGCGAATGAAGATATGCAAATTAGGGAATATTTTTTTGATAAGCGTGATTATTCCGCTACTTGTCGCCAATTTCTTGATTATTTGTCTGCTTTCGATTGCCTTTTACGTTAATACTTTTGTGCAACAGTGGGTATTTTTTAAATGAAAAAGGAGAGAACTGACGGAAAAGTATGTGCCGTTCATTCATTCAGTTAGGCTGAAAAAGTTGCATGAAGCCATGGGTGACACCAAATACCTTGAGACTAATAAATAAGAGAAGATGAGCATAACTGACATTCAAAAGAACACTAATTATCAGTTCAGAAGGTTAACTCATGTAACTAATGAGTACAAAACTAAAGTACACAGTGCGAAGGAACGGTACTTCAGTCGACTCAGTGACATTATCAAAACGAATCTCAAGCTTTTCTGGCAATATGTGAAAGGATTTGGATCTGAATCGTCTGGAATAAATGGAATCGTTCACAATAATGAAGTCCTGTCTGATGATAAGCTAAGGCAACTTTTATTTTCATTGTGTATTTTTCCCGAAAATAAGTTTTATGCATACACGTGTGAGTGCTCCGCCATTAATGCCCCCTGTCGAGCTCAGTGCGAGTGGAAATGAATCATTGCTAAAAGGAATAGATGAAACGAGGCCACTCGGTCCCGATGGTATTTCTACCCGCGTGTTGAAAGCGCTGTGCATGGCCAGTCGGATCTCACCGTTATCTTATATACATCAAATCTCTCCATTGTCTCGCTACCGGATAATTGGAAATTGGCACATGTAGTCCCAGTTCACGAGGGGGTGGTTCAAAAAAAAGACGTAAGCAACTATAGGCCCATATCCTTACCATCAATTTCTTGCAAAATACTAGAGCACATTTTATAGAAGGTATTAATCAAACATTGCTTAGAGCACGGGCTATTAATTTAAGAGCAACAAGGGTTTGGTAAGCGGCTATTCTGTAATACACAACTGATTGAAATTTCCGGAGCCCTTCACTACGGCGTCCATAATAGCCTGAGTTGCTTCGGGACGTTGAACCCCAATAAACCAAACCAAACCAAAGAACTGATTGAATTTTATCACGACTGAATATCTGAGGTAAAAGAAATCGATTTACATACTGACGTTAGTAAAATTGTCTCATGGCGTGAGAGGTGTAAAATGCGACTGACTGCAAAAAGTGTACCCACCTGTCCTTCACGAAAAAAAAAAATTGACACTTGCTATTGTTTGAAGACAGATTATTAACATGTCAGCCCTCTATAAATATTTGGGAGTGACCTTTCCATCTGACTGTTCCTGGCGTGCCCATATCAGTAATGTTGTTTAAAAGGCTGCCAGAGCACGATATTTCATTCAGCGAAATCTGTATGCCTCACCCTTTTTCCTGGAGAACACTGCGTATATCTCACACGTTCGACCGATCCTGGAGTGTGCGTGTTGTGCTTGGAATCATCACCAGGAAACATTGATCAAGTAAAAAAGAGTACAGAGCAGAGCAGCAAGGTTCGCTATGCGACAGTACAAGCGAGGGGAGAGCTGCAGTGAAATGAAAAAGGAAGTGGGAATGGGAAGCGCTGTCCCCGCGCCGAAGCAAATTGTGCTTGAAGTTACTATTTCGAATTTATAACATGATCGGAATTTACAAAAATACTTATGTTCAGCAACCACACTGCATATCCAAAAGCAACTAAAAGCAAAAAAATACGAGAATACCGCGCCAGAACGAACCTTTACGCTAATTCATTTTTCGCAAGAACTTTTGCAGAGTGCAATCGATTGTCCTGTAAAGAAGTGTGCTGTACTAATGAAGATTTGTTTTTGTCCAGCTTGTAACCCCTCCTTGCTCATACGCCGTTCGGCCAAGCGGGGTACCTCTGAATAAAGAAAGAAAACAAACTTCCACTTACATTATTATCAGCATTATTTCATCACCTTTAACATAGAGATAACACTCTTGTAGAAGCCCAGCTGTAGGTAAGACCCTTCCAGCATTATTTACTTTAAAATCAACTGCTCGTGATGATAAAAAGGTCATGATAGACTACAAGTGATTTGAACATATAGTTAAATAAAGCGATATTAGCCAGAAAAAAAAACCGGAGTTTCATCTAAATATTCCTTCAGAAATAAACATCTAAGAAAGTCCGCTGAATTGTCGGCAATTGAATATAGAAAAGTGCAACCCCTCGGACCCATACTCGTGACGAAGCGAGCGTCACGCAGCGTTCCGCTGAAGCTATGCAAGAAAAACGAACTTTCCTCGAAACCTAGACCGGAAGTCGGGCACCCGCAATGCTTTCTGCCTAGCGAGTGGCTTCCGGGCAGTGGCTGAAATTTTCCTCAACAACAGAACCGGAGAACCGGAGCCATCAGCGACAGCACCTCCCAGGCCACCGCGCGAAGCCATCGCGCGTCGCGTCGCACAGAATTATTACCTCGTTCAGTCAGCGCTGGATAGCGATGCATCTATTGTGGTATACCGGCACGAACGCAGTGTGTGCAGTGTACAGTAAACACGGCCGTCGAAAAAAACCGCCTTCAAATTTTTTCTCAACATTACGGAACGGATTCCAATTATATATTCAATTACCCCTTATCATACCTGTCAATGTGATAGAGCCGATTGATTGCACTGAAGACAACCATATTAAATTGCGAATTCAAAAGCGTTCACGAACGGGAGTAGCGGGTGTTTCAATTTGATATTAAAACGACGCATAACTGGCGCCAGTCCCTGCACTTCTACTGCAAGGAATACTTCGTTCTAATCGCGACCTTTTCCCTCGACTAACCCTGCTTCCAGGCAGGGACAGTGCCAACATCTGTATAGTTTGAAAGCCCACCCAGCATCACACAACGCCCGCGGCCATGAAGGAACTCGATCTCTCTTCCCGCCACTTTAGAATTGCTCAGCGGCCGCCTCTCTGGCCCAGCCGTTGTCATGAGCCTCGTCTTCCACAGTCTGGACGCCTCGCGGGATGAGCGCGACAGCGAGAAATGATTCCGCACGAGTTTCGGACCACGGCAGAAAAGTTTTAGTGTTGCTCGTGCGAAGACGTTCGCGTTCTTTTCGACGAGCCAGGAGACCGATCCTACGGTGATGGTCGAAGAAGAGCAATTCTTGTGGGATACAATGCGCATTAATTACCAATCCCGTGATCTCAACGACAGATGATTTGAAGCGATCGTTACAAGGTTGGCTCCGCATCGTACAGGTGAACACGAGGTGTTTGTCCTGCTGTCTTAAAACTCAAATTCTTTGACCGATGAAAAACTGTAGCGCTCGAGACGAGGACACAACGAAGACGACAACACATGCGCTAACTTTCAACTGAATCTTTATTTAATGCACAAACAGTTTTTAAATACTGCGCAAGCATCAAAATATCTTCCCACTAGCCTATCACACCGCAAGTCACTTGCAGGTCTTGCAAGGGTCTTGCAGACCCTTTTTCCGTGACCGGCAGAAGGCAAGAAGCCGCCAAATAGGAGCTTGACGTCCTCCGGAACTACATGCGAACGTATGCAAACGGTATGCAGAACGACAACAGTTTTTCATCATGAGCAACCAACTCGCCCAAACATCCACCGTGATCAAGCTCATTTCTAGTTCATCGGGCCCTTTTGTGTGTTTTCCCATCAGTCCTATTCACACTGTGTCGCTCATCGCAACAGCAGTCTGCAGAGCAAGATCCTTGTCGTTCTGCATACGTTCGCATGTAGTTCCGGAGGACGTCAAGCTCCTCTTTGGCGGCTTATTGCCTTCTGCCGGTCACGGAAAAAGGGTCTGCAAGATACAGAAATCTGAATTCCATCGACAAGCACGATTCTACCAGAAACAACTAGAAGTTCAGCTACAAGAAGCAGCCCCACCGGATACAGCCAGACGACAACTTCATCAATACCTTCGCCTTGCAGACCAAACCACCGAGTTCATGTGGCAGCAGCAGCTGAGACATCTCCGATCACGTTTGCCTGCTAGACCGTCAGCACATAAAGGTTCCCTCTACGTTCCCGATCAAGTCGTCCTGCCCAAGAACCTACAGGAAGTGCTGTCACTGGGTCCAAAGTTCGCCGTGGAAACAAAGAAATCGCCGCAAGAGCTGCTAACCTTCGTACGTCAAGTGTCTCGGTTAGCTGCCGAGGACCAGGCAGAGCGGTGCACCGCTGAAGGAGTAGACGTCCTGTATCGATGTAAGCAGGCGCAGCCGCAGTTTTCCTTGGGAAAGATTGCTGGTTACTTATTGGATCATTCTCTGTGTGTTGTGCCGGCGGATAAGGAAGGCGGGTTTGCCGTTTTTCCGAAATCTATATTCAGTGACAAAGCTAACGAGGCCATTTCTAAACTCCAACTGTCAGGCAAACCAGTCACTGTCTAGGCTCAAAACTCAAGCAAAAAAGTTGTGTAAGAAGCTAAGTCTTGATGGGGTAGTGAAAGCGATAGAAAGCAGCAAGCGAAATCACCTCGAGGTCTTTTTCAGTGCGAAAACGCACAAACCGGACGTCCCTCTAAGGGTAAGCGATAGAAAGCAATTGAAAGTGTCATTTCAGAAAATGACACTTGGCACAAGTCAATCGCCTTATTTTTACAAGAGAAACTAAACCTGTTAACAATCAAGGATCCGTACCTTATAAAGAATTCGGAAGAAGTAATAGGCTTCCTTAACACACAACCTGACAAGGGCTTTCAAGCCTTCTCAATCGATATTAAAGATCTTTACTATTCACTACCCCACGCAGGCTTGCTTAAGTGCGTCGAAGATAGCATAGACGATTTAGGAGTAATAGTTTTCCAGAACGCTACAGGAGTGTCTGTACAGAATGTTTTAGGTCTTTTAGCTTTTTATCTCCAGTCCACCTTTATCAGCTGGCAGGGCAAACCCTACCTGCAAAAACAGGGGGCTTGTATTGGCTCGTGCCTAGCACCGGTTTTGAGCAACTTGTACCTAGAAAGTGTTGACAGAATCATCAATGATTGCCTAATTGGTTGCAAAGTGACCAGAGTTTTCAGATATGTGGACGATTTTCTCATCCTCATCGACAGTAGCTCTGATGACCTAAACAAAGTATCATCTGATGTAACAGAAGTTTTTAATGAATGCCTCGACCCACTTCAGCTGACCTGTGAATATCCTGAAAACAAAGAAATTCGCTTCCTTGATATCAAACTCGTATGTGGTCAAGAACACACTTGCTGGAGCTATGCCCCTCGTGCCAACAAATCCTTGCTTGATTAC
Organism: Amblyomma mixtum; assembly: GCF_055824585.1. Lineage (NCBI taxonomy): Eukaryota > Metazoa > Arthropoda > Arachnida > Ixodida > Ixodidae > Amblyomma > Amblyomma mixtum. Next base: position 139,940,865 of record NC_143019.1, on the reverse strand, counting down.
AATTCGGCGCACTCTAAGTTGATAAAAAGAGGCATTGTCAACACGTGCTTCAAAAAGGCTCTGGAGAAGTCGTGTGGGCACCAGGTGAACAGTAGTTTTCAGGAACAGGTAAAACGGTTACAAGAGGCTGGGTATCCTAACGCCATTTTGGTGTCAGTGGCTGAGGGGATGATTCGTAAGAATAAATCCAAATGTCAAACTCTGCCTGAGAAATATAGGAAAACAGCGGTAATTCCGTACATGCACAGGATTTCCCATAATCTAAAAAAGATAGGTCAACGAGTAGGCGTTCAGGTAGTGTTTTCGGCCCCAGATAAACTGGCAAAACTATGTAAGATGACAAATCCGTACTCTGTGAAACATAAAGGTTGTACAAAGAACCACACCAAGAAATGTGTTGACTGCGCAGAAGGTGTCGTGTATTCCTTGCCACTGTCATGTGGTAAGGTGTACGTAGGCCAAACCGGGAGGTGCCTAAACGAGAGGCTACGGGAGCACAATAGGAATATAGAAAATAAAAAAGGTAATCTTTCAGAACACTGTGAGGAATGCAACCCAGATGCATGCATGCCGAAGTTCGATGAATGCCAGGCTATTAACAGAAGCAGGAAACAGCTAACACGGGAGATTGTTGAAGCAAAACGAATAAAAAACTTAGAAGATAAGTGTGTAAGCATCCCATCTGTATATTTATCAAAGAAAGAGATGATTTTTCTTGATGGCTTGTACAAAATGTGAAAAGTGACTTGCGGTGTGATAGGCTAGTGGGAAGATATTTTGATGCTTGCGCAGTATTTAAAAACTGTTTGTGAATTAAATAAAGATTCAGTTGAAAGTTAGCGCATGTGTTGTCGTCTTCGTTGTGTCCTCGTCTCGAGCGCTACAGTTTTTCATCATGAGCAACCAACTCGCCCAAACATCCACCCTGATCTTTGACCGAGCACGTCTCGCTCAGGCAACGCAATCTGCACCGCACTCACGATGCTCGCTTTGGTATTGAGATGGCAAAATGTTTCAGCGCATCTTCAGTCACGAGCATGCAACCTCCAAGTCAGAATCGACGGCCCGAAACAGCACCAAAGCTCTTTCTGCAAAAACTGCACACGACAGTTCCTCGAACGACATCATCGGTGCAAAACACGTCGTGTTGGCGAACAGAGTCGAATTCCGAGAGTACCTCCGTCCTTTCCCGAGCCTTGCAAAGCTGCGGCCGTGGTGTGTTACATGGGATGGTGGCGCTTTTCTGTCTCGTTGGGTCGCATTGTTTGTTTTTTCTGCTCGTACTTGCTATCATCTTTTTATTCCGCCAGCTGGTCTCGATCGAGCGTGGGAGGCGGTGCTGTCCTTGTCCGCTCACCTTCGGTGTTTAAGTATAGGCATTTTTTCTCGATGGCAGAACATAATGCGGGACTGAAGGTGCTATACAAGTGACCCGTCAACACAATCGAACAATCACTACACTAAAAGGAGGGGAGTTATGACCGGAGTAAATTTAGACTTGCAGGCGGCCAACTGGTTGTAGTGAGAGCTGGTATTTCAAAGAAAGGGATGAAAAGACACTCTTCAGCTGTATAACTTGGTGCGCACGCTTAATTTAATCAGATGTTTAATGAGGAATGATGAGTAGTTCCTTGCCGCGAAAGTAGTTTGATTCTTGTAGGTAATATACATTGTTCACTATGGACATCGCGGTAATATAACAAGGCGTGGTCATTTCTTTTTTTCAAAGAAGAACCGCTTGCACCTTCTATGTGCTAGCTGAGTATTCTGTAGCGATAGCTACACTATGCCAGTTGCTTCGCGAGGTCAGCGTGGCTGCGCGCTGAGCCATGCCACCACAGCCCCCCGCCTGTGCGCATGCGGGGAGTGACGTCATAGCCTGCAGAGATTTTCCAAGCTCTTCACCCCAATCAAGCCACAGAAAATGGGCAACTGTTGCAGCTAAAAATACAGCCTGCCAGAGTGGAGGCTCTGTGGCCGAGGTTTTCTGCTGCTGAGTACAGGGTCCTGTTATTTATTTGCATCTGTAGCAGCCACACTTCGCTGCAAGCAAAACAAGAGTGCACGTTTCCATAAAGTGTGGTCGGAAATAATCCAGAGCTGTCTGTTACACCATTTCATCAAAGCTCACGTGCAGGTTCAAAGTGTTCACCCCGCACACCCGAAAATAACTGCCACTTAGACAAGCAATGTTAATTAGTAGGTGCAAACTAGAGTGGCCCTTCTAACCATCGAGAACAATCGAGAACAATTGAACCATTGTGAACAATCGAGATTAAATCGGTCGCTTCTCGTGTCACGAACAAAAATGATAACACCCCTTTTCTGCGGCTTTGCGCGAACTAACGGACGCTACAATGATACGCGGCATTACCCCCCTCCCAAAGAAGCATCGTCTCGATGCTTTAAAATGAAAATAGACACGAAAAATGCAAACTTTGAGTCCTTTAGCGTTCATAATATGGCTTCAGGCGTACGACATGTACGACTTCCGGGCGTGTGCGGCGTCGCTGAGATGCTGTCGTGCCGTCGGGGATGACTTCATAGTCGAGGTCACCGATGCGACGGAGAACCCTGTACGGGCCAAAGTAGCGTCGCAGCCACTTTTCACTCAATCCACGGCGGCCAACTAGCGTCCATATCCAAACACGATCACCTGGTTTGTAATGCGTGTCTCGTCGGCGCAGATTGTAGCGTCGGGCGTCGGTGTGCTGATGGTCTTGAATGCGAAGCCGCGCATGTCTGCGGGCTTCCTCGGCGCGATGAAGGTAGGCGGCGACGTCGAGGTTGTCTTCGTCGGAAACGTGCGGGAGCATTGCGTCGAGTGTTGTTGTGGGCTTCCTGCCGTATACCAGCTGGAATGGGGTAAACCTGGTTGTCTCCTGGACGGCAGTATTATAGGCGAAGATGACGTAGGGCAGAATGGAGTCCCACGTCTTGTGTTCGGCGTCGATGTACATGGAGAGCATGTCTGTGATGGTCTTGTTCAGACGCTCTGTGAGTCCGTTGGTTTGCGGATGATAGGCAGTCGTCTTCCGATGGCTTGTCTGGCTGTAATTTAAAATGGCTCGCGTCAGCTCCGCTGTAAATGCCGTTCCTCTGTCCGTGATGAGCACTTCGGGGGCGCCGTGTCGCAGGAGAATTTGTGCGACAAAAAATTTTGCGACTTCTGTTGCGGTACCACTAGGCAACGCTTTTGCTTCGGCGTATCGGGTCATGTAGTCGGTGGCCACAATGATCCATTTCTTACCCGATGATGAAGTCGGAAAGGGGCCGAGGAGGTCCATCCCAATTTGCTGAAAGGGCTTAGTTGGAGGTGGTATGGGGTTCAGGAGTCCGGCGGGTCTTGTCGGAGGCGTTTTGCGTCGCTGACACTCACGGCACGTTTTCACGTAATGGGAAACATCGGCAGCAAGCCGCGGCCAATAGTACTTCTCCTGGATGCGGTGCAACGTGCGAGCAATCCCGAGATGCCCTGCAGTCGGCTCATCATGACATGCCTGCAAAATTTCTTGCCTGAGATTCTTGGGCATGTTGTGTTTCTGCACCCCCCCCCCTAACTCTCTTTGTGTGTTCCCGTCACACCTGTGTCCACTTAGGCCATGCCCAGAGGCAGTGGTCTTCATGAAGCACGTGCTCCCATGCAACCTCATGACAGGTGGAAAACGAACAAGAGGGAGGTATTCAGCTCCTGGATTCCTGGTACCACCACTTCGGACCACGTGGGCCCGATCATGCAGCTACCGTGAACATTCATCGATGCCGACAACCCCGCGACGGCGGTGGGAAGTGGGATGCTTGGAATGCCCCTCCGAGCCTCAGCGGATTAGTGTAGCAAGAATGCCAGGTGCCATTGTCGGCAATGACCCCAGCGAAATTCCTATGCCGGAGGTATTGTTCGAGCGGCCACAGAGGAGGCGACGGGCCGGCGCCGGTCACGCTGGCGGATAATTGAAGAATTCTGTGGCCCTGACTCGCGTTCTGGGCATTCGGCGGGGAAGCAAGTTTATTCACCTGCTGGAGGACTTCGGGAGATTCCTATCCCGCAGCGCTGGATGGGTCAGCATCTCCTCCTCTCATCAACCAGCTGCGAGAGAGAGTGGAAAAGCTCGCACCTGCCCAGCCGTGGGCGGTAACAAGAACGTCCCCTTCGGTCCATCGGATTGGACAGTGCTCGTCGACCATTATTCCCCAGCCAGGGATCTGGGGAAACCGAACGGTATTTAACTCGGCCGTGAGTGTGGCCGAGAAAAGCCTGCTAGCTCCAGTCGACTACGGTTGACGAAGACGTTGCCCTTCCACTGAGAGCCATTCTCAGTCCCGCTCTATGTAAATAATGTAAATATGTGAATACAGTTTTTTTCCTTCACTTCCCCTACTCCCCGTCTCCGGCCCACGTTTCCTTCCTCCTTCGGCAATGCGGCCGTGATCCTGGATCCGATGCCTGGTGGGACACGCTTCTAGCATCGACAAATATATCAACTGGTGGCAGCGGCGGGATCTTCCACGCTTGGTCCTGGCTTCAGCAGTGGTGAGCGCTTGACTTTCCTTAAGAATCTGCCAGGCTTGATAACTCTGGAAATTTATCACTACCTGTAGATTGTTTTTCTGCACGTGCTCGCTTAAGCATTTCACGTAGCAGCTTGTATTGAAAGTCCTCGTTCGGAAGTTGCCATGGATTTGAGCAAGCTAAAGAAGCCAGAGTTGATGTTGCTGTGTGAAACGCTGGGTATTGAGGCCAGGAAGAGTCACAGAAAGCCGCAGCTGATTGAGGCTATTAAGGAATGTGGTGCTAAGGAGGGAGACAAAATTTTGGAGACCTGGGAAGTCATTCAGGAGGGAATCAGGAACGCTAAGGAGGAGGCCGACAGGGTTGAAAAAGAGCGCAAGGAGGAGTCCGACAGGGTTGAAAAAGAACGCCTTTACCGCAAGGAAGCCGCTAAGAAGGAGGCCGACAGGGTTAAAAAGGAACGCAAGGAGGAGTCCGACAGGGTTGAAAAAGAACGCCTTTACCGCAAGGAAGCCGCTAAGAAGGAGGCTGACAGGATTGAAAAAGAGCGCAAGGAGAAGGCCGACAGGGTTGAAAAAGAATGGCAGGAGCAATGCCGTAAGAGACGCGCTGAGCTCGAGGAACTACGTAAACGAGAGCAGCAGGAGCTCATACGTACGACTCAATTTCTCAGACGAAAAAGGGCCCGAGATCGGTTGCGGACTTTTCAGAGAGGCGAGAGCTTCAGAACGTTCCTCGCGAATTTTTAACAGGTATGTGCGGAGGAAGAACTAGATCAGGGCGAATGGTCAATGATGTTGCTGGCCATCCTTCCTTGCGATGTCAGCGCCGTATTAGCGCGACTGTCCGATGAGGATGCCAGAAACTACGACAAAGCCAAAAGTGCCCTCTTCCGATACTTCGGAATTCGCGTACAGACCGAGTCTAAAAGCCGAAGTGATAGCAGCGGGCCGCGCTCCCGTCAGTGCGTCAGTGACCAGCCAAAGAGCCTCGCTTGGTCAGCTACGCACAATGTAGTTGCTCAGAAGAACAGTGGCAGTCGGGAAGTTGACGCGATAATCTACGGCACAGAGCGTCGTTGTCAGTCACCTGACAGCGACTGTGGCGCTCCAAGCCAGAGCGCAGCTTTAGCTGAAAAGCGGGATGCCGCAGAGATTGCCCTTGCAACTCGGAAAGGTGTAGGCGCAGCGCCGAGATATAGTCCTCCAGAGAGCAGTCGCGCGCTGAAAGCGACAGATGAAAGTTCTACTGTAAGCGAGGAATGCGCCTCATCGCTGCCTCGAAACAAAGATCAGTTCAGCGATAAGGGAACGACAGCCGCTCGCGACCGAACACCCGAAAACGAGTTATGCGTCAATGAAAACTGCGTGTCTTTGCCAATTGCCTGCGTCGCGATCGAGAGCCCGCTCGAGGTGCGTCTGACCGGGGCAGCCGTCTCCCAAAACCTGCCTAAGCAGCATCCCTCGATTTTCTCAAATCGCTTGGATATGCTGCCCCAAGAAAAAGGCCTTTGTTTTGGAGATAACGCTGCGAAGGTCCTTACCATTTCGAAGGCTCGTGAGGTCGCGCCGCCAGCAGAGCACGTGGTTGAAGAGGGCAAACCTGAACCTGTAAGCCCGAAGCCTATAAATTCTCACAGTGGTGAGCCAGAACCGGCTCTAGTAAAGACTGGCGATGAAACGAACGCCGGCGACTTTACCCGTGACGGCTCCGCGTTACCTAATGACGAGCCAGCCCAGGACTTACTCACTTGTAGCACAAGGGTAAAGAGTACCGACAGTAGTGCAGGCTATAGTGAGTCTTCCGAAGCAGGCGCAAGTGATGAGCTGGGGCTAGGTGAGGAACTGATTACGAATCTAGTGTTGCCTCACTCAGATGGCTTTCTCGAACTCCTTCGTGTGGACAGGGAAACGTTCACCGCTGAGCAAGAGAAAGACCAATCTCTACGCAACTTGAGTCCCCAAAGTGACATAGGTGTGTCACGGAAGAACATACCTTTCCAGCTCCGTTCTGGCCTGCTGTACCGCCAGTATAAGGATAGGAAAGGTATCGAACACGACCAACTTACTGCCCGCGTCGCGATCGAGAGCCCCCTCGAGCTGCGTCTGACCAAGGCAGCCGTCTCCCAAAACCTGCCTTTGCAGTATCCCTCGATTTTCTCAAATCGCTTGGATATGCTGCCCAAAGAAAAAGGCCTTTGTTTTGGAGATGATGCTGCGCAGGTCCTTACCATTTCGAAGGCTCCAGACTTCGCAGCGCCAGCAGAGCACGCGGGTGACGAGGGCAAACATGACCCAGTAAGCCTGATAAATTCTCACGGTGGTGAGCTAGAACAGGCAATTTTACAAACTGATCATGAGGCGAACGCCAGCGACTTTACCTGTAATGGTTCAGCGATTGCTAGTGACGCGCCACGCAAACCACCTGCGAAGGTTTCCACGGAGCGGCAGCGCACAGAGGTGGCCAAACGGGAAGAGTTAATTAAGGGGAAAGTGCGGCCCTTGTTGAATGCTCGACTGAAATCCAAACCGCGTAGCCGCCCCAATTTGGCGCCTCGGTGCTCAAGAGTTCGCACCCGCCCCGTGGGAACACAAGCCAAGAGAACGCAACGCGCGAACCCAATCCGAGAGAGACGGATACGCTGGCACGGCATTCGCACTCGTTCGCTCCCTTCTCGCATTCTGCTTTCTGAGCGTCAGCTAAACTTCAGAACCGCGAGACTTGGACGAAGAACAGTTAAGGGTCCCAAGCTGAAATTCCTAGCCTTGTGTCCTGTTGCACCTGCTAGAGCAGCTATCGGACCGCGGCCGCGCAGGGGGCGGCTGAAAAATAGGAAGCAGTAAATTCCTCTGATCGCAACGCTGTTTGCAGACGGATTCGAGGAATAATCCCGTCTTGAGTTGAATGCTTGTCTCTTTTGTTCATTTAACTCTCCTGTACAGAAATGCAAGCTGGAAATCCTAGCATTATGCAATGTCTCATCTGCTAAAGCAGCTGTCGGACCGCGGCCGCGCAAGGGGCGGATATGACGCATAATCTCATATTGAGTTTAATGCTTGTTTTTTTGTTCTTTTGTTCATTACACTCTCCTATGCGAAATGAGAGCGAAATTTCGGAGCTTGGCATTGCCGGACTCAGTTTACATGCGTTGCACTAAAGTGCGAGGTAATGGAAACGCTGATGGCCTCAGCCGAAGCTTTCCCGTGTAATGCCCTTTCCTGACTCCACGGACGTTAATCCGCTATGCAAATTTGTATTTTGTTGTTTTTTTTTTTTTGCTTTAGCGGGAATCATTTTTGTCTGTTTTGTATGTGTGTTCAGCAGCTCCACCTTCCCTTTGTGCTCTCACGGGCGGTGGCTTTCTGTGACATACACCGTGCTACGGCACCCCCCCAAAATTTTAGGAAATTTTCCTCCCTTTTGGCTAAACAAGCTCTGTGTATTCTGGTTTGGTCAAACATGTCAACTTTCGGAGGAGGACGTAAATTTCACGCTACAGCTCATTTTCTCTAAACAGACTTTGTCGACCGAAAACAGCTTGGCAGTTCTTAAAGTCGGTTTGGCGCTTTCTGCTTGTTGGGCTGTGTACCTTGCTGGTTGAGCTCGTTACAGTTGTCAACGAAGCAAGAAGTACCTTTGGGCCCAGCTGTGACCAAAAGCCGAACGGACACAACTCTAGGTCTCTGCGCGCAGCAGCGTTGGCTGCAACCACTACGAGACCTCTTCGGGCGGCGGACGTGCTGTTGTGTTTCTGCACCCCCCCCCTAACTCTCTTTGTGTGTTCCCGTCACACCTGTGTCCACTTAGGCCATGCCCAGAGGCAGTGGTCTTCATGAAGCACGTGCTCCCATGCAACCTCATGACAGGTGGAAAACGAACAAGAGGGAGGTATTCAGCTCCTGGATTCCTGGTACCACCACTTCGGACCACGTGGGCCCGATCATGCAGCTACCGTGAACATTCATCGAGGCCGACAACCCCGCGACGGCGGTGGGAAGTGGGATGCTTGGAATGCCCCTCCGAGCCTCAGCGGATTAGTGTAGCAAGAATGCCAGGTGCCATTGTCGGCAATGACCCCAGCGAAATTCCTATGCCGGAGGTATTGTTCGAGCGACCACAGAGGAGGCGACGGGCCGGCGCCGGTCACGCTGGCGGATAATTGAAGAATTCTGTGGCCCTGACTCGCGTTCTGGGCATTCGGCGGGGAAGCAAGTTTATTCACCTGCTGGAGGACTTCGGGAGATTCCTATCCCGCAGCGCTGGATGGGTCAGCATCTCCTCCTCTCATCAACCAGCTGCGAGAGAGAGTGGAAAAGCTCGCACCTGCCCAGCCGTGGGCGGTAACAAGAACGTCCCCTTCGGTCCATCGGATTGGACAGTGCTCGTCGACCATTATTCCCCAGCCAGGGATCTGGGGAAACCGAACGGTATTTAACTCGGCCGTGAGTGTGGCCGAGAAAAGCCTGCTAGCTCCAGTCGACTACGGTTGACGAAGACGTTGCCCTTCCACTGAGAGCCATTCTCAGTCCCGCTCTATGTAAATAATGTAAATATGTGAATACAGTTTTTTTCCTTCACTTCCCCTACTCCCCGTCTCCGGCCCACGTTTCCTTCCTCCTTCGGCAATGCGGCGGTGATCCTGGATCCGATGCCTGGTGGGACACGCTTCTAGCATCGACAAATATATCAGGCACGACAAGAAGATGCACTGTCCTGTTGGGCGCGAAGTTCTTCTTGAGGAGGACATTATTGTGAACGACGAAGGACGACAGTTGGCGCTTGAACACTCGGGGAGGCGATGCGGTCTTTCCTTTCAAATAAGCACCTAGGCTTTGCAACTCAGGATCTGAGCGCTGCTGCTGCGCGAAACTGCTGGCGCTTACCGGTCCTAGGAAAGCGTCGTCGTCTTCCTCTTCCGGTGCTGCGCCTACCGGGGCTCGCGATAGGCAGTCTGCATCGGAATGCTTGCGGCCAGATTTGTAGACTACAGTTATGTCGAATTCTTGAAGACGCAGGCTCCAACGAGCAAGGCGGCCGGAGGGATCTTTCAAATTGGCCAGCCAGCACAGAGCATGGTGATCGCTCACAACCTTGAATGGTCGTCGGTATAGGTAGGGGCGAAATTTGGACGTGGCCCAAATAATGGCGAGACGTTCTTTCTCTGTCGTCGAATAGTTGGCTTCGGCTCTCGACAGTGAACGGCTAGCGTACGCGATAACTTTCTCCAGTCTGCCATTTTTCTGAACGAGGACCGCTCCTAAGCCCACACTGCTTGCATCGGTATGAACTTCGGTTTCGGCGTTTTCATCGAAGTGCCCGAGCACAGGAGGGCACTGTAAGCGGCGCTTCAGCTCGTTGAAAGCTTCCTCTTGCGGCCTTTTTTTTCATTTCAAAGGCACGTCAGCCTTGGTCAGTTGGGTCAAAGGTTCAGCGAAGCGCGAAAAGTTCTTGACGAATTGCCGGTAATAAGCGCACAATCCAAGGAAGCTGCGTATAGCTTTCTTGTCATTAGGCTGTGGAAACTCTGCGATCGCAGCCGTCTTCTGAGGGTCTGGGCGAACTCCATCCTTGCTTACGACATGACCAAGGAACAGCAGATCCTCGTCGGCGAAGTGGGGCTTCTCTGGTTTCAGGGTCAGGCCTGAAGACTTGATCGTTTCCAGCACTATCCGAAGCCTTCTGAGGTGGTCTTCAAAGCTTGAGGAGAACACAACAACGTCATCTAAGTAGACTAGGCAAATCTGTCACTTCAAGCCTGCGAGCACCGTATCTATTACTCGCTGGAACGTCGCTGGGGCAGAGCAGAGGCCGAATGGCATCACCTTGAACTCGAAGAGTCCGACTGGCGTGATGACCGCAGTCTTTTCGTGATCTCTTTCGTCGACTTCAATTTGCCAGGAGCCGCTCTTCAGGTCCATCGATGAGAAGTACTTAGCGTTGCACAGCCGGTCCAATGTATCGTCGATGCGGTGGAGGGGGTAGACATCCTTCTTCGTAATGCTGTTCAAGCGGCGGTAATCGACGCAAAAGCCAAGGGTGCCGTCTTTCTTTTTCACTAGGAGAGAGAGAGAGAGAAAAGGACGGAAAGGCAGGGAGGTTAACCAGGCGATGCCCAGTTGGCTACCCTACACTTGGGGAGGGGAACAAAGGGGAAAAAGGAAAAAGAGCGGCAAAGAGATGAGTCTGTCAAGTGTCCATCGACCACTATGTCACAGGGACAGAGGGCGCGCACAGAAAACTTAAAGATTATAGGCGGGAATGCAACCCCGAGTCCCTTAGGAAATTCAGGAGCGCTTTCACCGCTTTCCGTTGTCTGGAAGGTTGTGTCCAAGGCCCCAGAACGTTAGACTCTGTTAAAGGACGCGAGTCCAAGCGGAGCAGAGAAGCAACTAGGCAACCGCGCTCTCGCTCAAAACGAGGGCAGTCACAGAGGAGGTGGCTGATCGTCTCGTCACAACCGCACTGGTCACACGCAGGAGAGTCAGCCATTGCGATGAGATGGGAATAGGCGTTTGTGAACGCCAATCCCAGCCACAGGCGGCACAACAGCGTAGTATCACTGCGGGGGAGGCCGAATGGTATATGATGTTGGAGCAAGAGGTTGAAGTGATGCGAGCGGGGTGTCCAACCTCCAGGGGCAGACCACGACGTTACAGTCAGGTTTCGGGCGAGCAGTTGAAGGTGCCTTGCTGCGTCAGCTCTTGTCAGTGGTATGCGGACAGTGTTGGTTGTCTCGTGAGCCGATCGAGCAGCATCGTCAGCTAAGGCGTTACCAACAATGCCGCTATGGCCTGGTACCCACTGGAAGATGATTTCATGGTCTTGTTCGATTGCCTGGTGATGGAGATATCGTATCTCCGCTATAAGTTGCTCATGGTCGCTATGTCTCAAGGCAGATTGAAGACATTGAGGGCAGCTTTTGAATCACATAAAACAGCCCATTTTTGAGGTGATTGTTGTGAGATATACTGTACCGCCGCAAGAAGTGCGGCCAACTCTGCTCCAGTATAGGTAGTCCGATGCGAAATTTGTTGGTGAATTTGAGTCTGTCGCGCAGGAACGACCACAGCGCAAGCAGAACTAGTAGAGGTTACTGATCCATCCGTATAGACGTGAGTACGGTCCCAATATTCGAAGTGGAGCATGGACAGTGTCAGTTGCTTAATGGCTGGCGTCGATAAATTTGACTTCTTCGCTATCCCCGGAATAGCAAGGCGCACACATGGGAGCCGCGTACACCACAGAGGAGAGGGAGGTAGTGCTGCCGGGGTGAACTGTTGTGGAATCGACGACTGTTGCGTCGTTATCACCTTCGCAAATGCAGAATGTGGTCTCTGCAGTGGTAAAGGCGCAAGGTGATGCTGTGGAATCCTTGAGATATGACGTATGTGCATTCGCAAGCAGTCTAGGACAATATAAGTAGAGATCGGGTGGTCTTTGGCGAGTGCAATGCTACCCAGTGTTGATGCGCTCCGAGGGAGACCTAGGCATGTGCGAAGGGCCTGACCCTGCACTGACTGGAGGGCACGCATGTTAGTTTTGCACGTGTTTGAGAGTACAGGTGTACTGTACCGCAAGCATCACACAAATAGAGCTCTGTACAACTCCAGCATTGACTGGACCGACGAGCCCCATGATTTTCCTCCCAGAAATCGAAGTAAATGAGCGATAGATGTTAGCTTTTTTTTCGGTAGAGTGCAATGCGGGCTCCATGATAAATTGCGGTCGATCAGGATCCCTACGAAACGATGAGATTTACTGTAAGAAATGACTTGACCGTCGATGCGTACCGGATATGGAGTCATAAATTTACGTGTAAATGCCACTAGCGCGCACTTTTCCGGTGAAACGCTGAGACCTTTCTTCTGGAGATAGGAAGAAGTGATCGATGCTGCCCGCTGAAGTCTTGCACGCACCTGGGGACGCGTCACAGAGGAGGCCCAAATGCAGATATCATCGGCGTACATACACACCTGGACAGTGTTGGGGAGGTTCTCAGGGAGGGCGATGAGAGTCAGATTAAATAATGTAGGGCTAAGGACACCGCCCTGGGGCACGCCACGGTAGGTGTAATGCGCAGGCGTCGGGCCATCTTCACATTGGATAAAAAATGATCTTTTGGACAGATAGCTCTCTATCCACGCGAACATCCGACCACCGATGCCCACAGTTTCCAGCGCATCAAGGATGGCCTCATGGGTCACGTTGTCGTAGGCACCTTTTACATCCAGAAAGAGTGCCACTGACAAACGTTTCAAGTGCTTCTGTTGTTGAACCGTGGATACGATGTCAACGGCGTTGTCAATAGAAGAGCGACCCCGCCTGAAGCCGGCCATAGCGTCGGGGTATATTTTGTAGTGTTCGAGGTACCAGAGTACACTGTGGGGCCAGTTGGTCATACATAATCTGAACGAACAAACGTAGCGTTTAAAACAGGACACAGCCCCGTCTAGATGTAGCCCCGATGTAGCCCCGGGGCTACATCTGTAAAACAGATGTAGCCCCGTCCTGTCCTTATTTTTCTGTGTCCTGTTTTAAACGCTACGTTTGTTCGTTCAGATTCGAGGTACCACTCAAGGCGCGCGAAAATCATTTTCTCCATGACCTTTCCTACGCAACTGGCCAAAGCTATTGGCCTATACGATGAGAGCTCGAGTGGAGATTTCCCTGGTTTAAGTATGGGTATCAATCGACTCGATTTCCATTCTTGAGGAACAGCACCGTCGAGCCAAGATTCGTTGTAACGTTTGAGGAGCTGTTCTCGCGCGTCGTGGCCAAGGTGGGACAGCGCAGCATATGTGATTCCATCTGGCCCTGGTGAAGACGAACGCCGACATCCTGCAAGAGCAGCGTCGAGTTCCTCGCGAGAAAAAAGGACATCCATGGCTGAGACCCGTGAGGCAGGAGGAACACGCCGGGAACTCGAAGCAGTTGGTACACCAGCAATTTTCCTGCAGTAGTCCGTTGCTACCTCAGACTGCTATCGATCTTGATAGACAGCCAACGCATAGAATGGTTGTCTTTGCTGCGGAAGCGTACGGAGGCCCCGCACAGTACGCCATATGAGGGACATGGGCTTGCGGGGATCCAAGTGCTGACAAAAGGACCTCCAGCGCTGGTTCGCGAGCTGATCCAATCTTCGTTTGATTTTTTTCTGCGTACGTCTCGCCTCCCGTAGATCATTTAAGCACTTGGTTCGTCTGTATCGCTTTTCTGCTCGCCGCCGAAGAGCACGCAGGCGTTCTAGTTCAATATCGGAATCACTGCGTATTCTTGAGGACGTGATGTGACTTCTCGCAACGATCATAGCATTAGCTATAGTGTGCTCCAGCCTGCCAGTGAGGGCTTCTTTGCTCGTCTCCTCCATATGTTTTCGAAATACTGCCCAGTCGATTCGCGCGAGTTGGGCTGGGGTGGACGCACCAAGGCCGTTTATTTCGAGGTAGGTAGGAATGTGGTCACTTCCATGGGTCTACACATCACAAAACCAGCGAACACTCCGGTGCAACGACCTTGAAACTAATGTCAGGCACAGGCAGCTGCTGTAGTGACAGCCGCGCAGGTATGTCGGACTGCCGTCATTCATAACATTGTCGGAAGCAAATAACGCCAGATGCCTTCCTTTGGCGTTAATTCTGGTGCTTCCCCATAGCAAATGGTGGGCGTTAAAATCGCCAGTAATGATCCAAGGAGCACGGGTTTCTTTCATGATGGCCTTCAGCCTTTCGCAGTCTAATTGAGAGGATGGTGACACATAAGCTGCAATCAGTGTGAATTCTTGCGTTTTTGTCTTGATTAAGAAACACGCGTATTGATTGTCATTGTGAGGTGGAACTGGGCAGCAAACATACGTCATGTCAGTGCGGAGGTATACCAAGACTTGGCTGCGCTCCCCGCATGTAGGGGCGAAAAAAGATTCGTACCCGGAGAGCCTGATCGCTTCTGATAATTTGGGCTCGCAGATTACCAATATTGGGAAGTAGTTAGTGAATACGTAAGGACGAAAACTTGAAATTCGCGACCTCAGACCTCTTGCGTTCCATTGGAAGATCGTGGCGCCTCTGACTTCCTCACGAAAGGTGGGAAGGTGGCCAGCCATTATGGATTAAAGTCCTTGAAGTGCTGAACCCAGGGAGTGCAGCACTAGTAAAACGCTTCGAGCTGTTGGGGATTGCAGAGCCTGTAGGAGAGGCCGAATTGCGTTGACCACGGTCTTTAAAATCACAAGGGTTTGGTCACTAGGACGACTGGCGCTGCCCAGGGGCTCCTTGATGGCTGGATAACGTCGTCACGAAGCATTTCCTCAACTTGCTTGCGGATAGCTTGGCGTTCTAGCGGCGATACGCGGTAGGGGCTCTGTCGCAGTGGTCGGGCGTGTTGTCTGTGACAATGCGCTGCTTGGCAAGCCTGGTTAGTCGCACATTCTATGCTGATGAGAAGCAATCACTGTACTTTTGAAGAAGACTGCGTATTTGGTCTTGTCTGCTCCGTGGTGATATATTTCGAGGTAGCAGAATCCCACCGCTGCCACCCGTTGATATGTTTTGCCGTGCTAGTAGCGTGTCCCACCAGGCATCGGGTACAGGATCACCGCCGCATTGCCGAAGGAGGAAGGAAACGTGGGCCGGAGACGGGGAGTAGGGGAAGTGAAGGAAAAAACTGTATTTACATGGTTACATGATTATTTACATTATTTACATAGAGCGGGACTGATAATGGCTCTCAGTGGAAGGGGAACGTCTTCGTCAACCGTAGTCGACTGGAGCTAGCAGGCTTCTCTCGGCCACACTCACGGCCGAGTTAAATATCGTTCGGTCTCCCCAGATCCCTGGCTGGGGAATAATGGTCGACGAGCACTGTCCAATCGGATGGACCGAAGGGGACGTTCTTGTTACCACCCACGGCTGGGCAGGTGCGGGTTTTTTCACTCTCTCTCTCAGCTGGGTCGATGAGAGGGGGAGATGCTGACTCATCCAGCGCTGCGGGATAGGAATCTCCCGAAGTTCTCCAGCAGGTGAATGAACTTGCTTCCCCGCCGATTGCCCAGAACGCGAGTCGGGGCCACAGAATTCTTCAATTATCCGCCAGCGTGACCGGCGCCGGCACGTAGCCTCCTCTGTGGTCGCTCGGACAATACCTCCGGCGCGTCCCCGGCTTTCGCCGCTATAGTGGTCATCTCCGCTGTGGTCGCTCGGACAATACCTCCGGCATTCCTGCTACACTAATCCGCTCAAGGAATTTCGCTGGGGTTACTGCTGACAATGGCCCTTGAAATTCCTGCTACACTAATCCGCTGAGGCTCGGAGGGGCATTCCAAGCATCCCACTGAATGTTCACGGTAGCTGCTTGATCGGGCCCACGTGGTCCGAAGTACAGTCACAACAGCACGTCCGCCGCCCGAAGAGGTCTCGTAGTGGTTGCAGCCAACGCTGCTGCGCGCAGAGACCTGGAGTTGTGTCCGTTCGGCTTTTGGTCACAGCTGGGCCCAAAGGTTCTTGCTTCGTTGACAGCTGTAACGAGCTCAACCAGCAAAGTCCAAAGCCCAACAAGCAGAAAGCGCCAAACCGACTTTAAGAACTGCCAAGCTGTTTTCGGTCGACAAAGTCTGTTTAGAGAAAATGAGCTGTCGCGTGAAATTTACGTCCTGCTCCGAAAGTTTCCAAGTTTGACCAAACCAGAATACAGAGAGCTTGTTTAGCCAAAAGGGAAAAATTTCCTAAAATTTTGGGGGGGTGCCGTAGCACGATTGATGTCACAGAAAGCCACCGCCCGTGAGAGCACAAAGGGAAGGTGGAGCTGCTGAACACACATACAAAACAGACAAAAATGATTCCCGCTAAAGCAAAAAAACAAAATACAAATTTGCATAGCGGATTAACGTCCGTGGAGTCAGGAAAGGGCATTACACGGGAAAGCTTCGGCTGAGGCCATCAGCGTTTCCATTACCTCGCACTTTACTGCAACGCATGTAAACTGAGTCCGGCAATGCCAATCTCCAAAATTTCGCTCTCATTTCGCATAGGAGAGTGTAATGAACAAAAGACAAAAAACAAGCATTAAACTCAACATGAGATTATGCGTCATATCCGCCCCTTGCGCGGCCGCGGTCCGACAGCTGCTTTAGCAGATGAGACATTGCATAATGCTAGGAATTCCAGCTTGCATTTCTGTACAGGAGAGTTAAATGAACAAAAGAAACAAGCATTCAACTCAAGACGGGATTATTCCTCGAATCCGTCTGCAAACGGCGTTGCGATCAGAGGAATTTACTGCTTCCTATTCTTCAGCCGCCCCCTGCGCGGCCGCGGTCCGATAGCTGCTCTAGCAGGTGCAACAGGACACAAGGCTAGGAATTTCAGCTTAGGACCCTTAACTGTTCCTCGTCCAAGTCTCGTGGTTCTGAAGTTTGGCTGACGCTCAGAAAGCAGAACGCGAGAAGGGAACGGACGAGTGCGAATGCCGTGCCAGCGTATCCGTCTCTCTCGGATCGGGTTCGCGCGTTGCGTTCTCTTGGCTTGTGTTCCCACGGGGCGGGTG
This sequence comes from Amblyomma mixtum, assembly GCF_055824585.1. Lineage (NCBI taxonomy): Eukaryota > Metazoa > Arthropoda > Arachnida > Ixodida > Ixodidae > Amblyomma > Amblyomma mixtum. The sequence goes on along the minus strand of NC_143019.1, from coordinate 139,923,818 downwards.
CGAACTCTTGAGCACCGAGGTGCCAAATTGGGGCGGCCACGCGGTTCGGATTTCAGTCGAGCAGTCAACAAGAGCCGCACTTTCCCCTTAATTAACTCTTCCCGTTTGGCCACCTCTATACGCTGCCGCTCCGTGGAAACCCTCGCTGTTGGTTTGCGGGGCGCGTCACTAGCCATCGCGGAACCGTCACAGGTTAAGTCGTCGGCGTTCGCCTCATTGTCAGTTTGTGATCCAGCCTGCTCTGGCTCACTACCGTGAGAGTTTATAAGGGTTACAGGGCCACGTTTGCCCTCTTCACCCGCGTGCCCTGCTGGCGCTGCGAATTCTGGAGCCTTCGAACTGGTGAGGACCTGCGCAGCGTTATCTCCAAAACTAAGGCCGTTTTCTTTGGGCAGCATATCCAAGCGATTTGATAAAATCGAGGGATACTGCATAGGCAGGTTTTGGGAGACGGCTGCCTTGGTCAGACGCAGCTCGAGCGGGCTCTCGTTCGCGACGCGGGCAGTAAGTTGCTCGTGTTGGATACCTTTCCTATCCTTATACTGGCGGTACAGCAGGCCAGAACGGAGCTGGAAAGGTATGTTCTTCCGTGACACACCTAAGTCACTTTGGTGACTCAAGTTGCGTAGAGATTGGTCTTTCTCTTGCTCAGCGGTGAACGTTTCCCTGTCCACACGAAGGAGTTCGAGAAAGCCATCTGAGTGGGGCAACACTAGATTCGTTTTCAGTTTCTCACCTAGCCCCAGCTCATCACTTGCGCCTGCTTCGGAAGACTCACTATAGTCTGCACTACTGTTGGTACTCTTTACCCCTGTGCTACCAGTGAGTAAGTCCTGGGCTGGCTCGTCATTAGGTAGCGCGGAGCCGTCACAGCTTAAATCGCCGGCGTTCGTCTCATCGTCTGTTGGTAACAAAGCCTGCTCTAGCTCATCACCGTGAGAATTTACAGGCTTCGGGCTTACAGGTTGAGGTCTGCCCTCTTCAACCACGTGCTCTGCTGGCGCCGCGAATTCACGAGCCTTCGAAATGGTGAGGACCTGCGCAGCGTTATCTCCAAAACAAAGGCCTTTTTCTTGGGGCAGCATATCCAAGCGATTCGAGAAAATCGAGGGATGCTGCTTAGGCAGGTTTTGGGAGACGGCTGCCTCGGTCAGACGCACCTCGAGCGGGCTCTCGATCGCGACGCGGCCAGTTGGCAAAGAGACGCTGGTTTCATTGGACCATAACTCATTTTCGGGTGTTTGGTCGCGAGCGGCTGTCGTTCCCTCATCGTTGAACTGAGCGTTGTTTCGAGGCAGCGCTGAGGCGCATTCCTGGCTTACAATAGAACTTGCAGTTGCCGCTTTCAGCGCGCGACTGCTCTCTGGAGGACTACATTTTTGCGCGGCGCCTACGCCTTTCTGGGTTGCAAATGTAATCTGCGCGGCATCGCGCTTTTCAGCTAACGCCGCGCTCTGGCTTGGATCTCCACAGTCGCTGTCAGGTTTGCCCTCTTCAACTACGTGCTTTGCTGGCGTTGCGAATTCACGAGCCTTCGAAATGGTAAGGACCTGCGCAGCGTTATCTCCAAAACTAAGGCCCTTTTCTTTGGGCAGCATATCCGAGCGATTAGAGAAAATCGAGGGATGCTGCTTAGGCAGGTTTTGGGAGATTTCTGCCTCGGTCAGACGCACCCCGAGTGGGCTCTCATTTGCGACGCGGGCAATGGGCAAAGACACGCAGTTTTCATTCACAATTTTAATTTCACTTCGCGCCGAAACCTCCTGATTTAATGTCGAATTCCTCTCGGCGCGCTTCGCCAGTAAAATTTGCAACTCTAAACGCATTAGAGCGAGTTGCCTTTCATCGGCTTCTTTGAGACGAAGGCGTTCTTTTTCTATCCTGTCAGCCTCCTCCTTAGCGGCTTCCTTGCGGCAAAGGCGTTCTTTTTCAACCCTGTCAGCCTCCTCCTTAGCTGCTTCCTTGCGGTAAAGGCGTTCTTTTTCTATCCTGTCAGCCTCCTCCTAGCGTTCTTTTTCAACCCTGTCAGCCTCCTCCTTAGCTGCTTCCTTGCGGTAAAGGCGTTCTTTTTCTATCCTGTCAGCCTCCTCCTTAGCGGCTTCCTTGCGGTAAAGGCGTTCTTTTTCAACCCTGTTGGCCTCCTCCTTGCGTTCTTTTTCAACCCTGTCGGCCTCCTCCTTAGCGTTCCTGATTCCCTCCTGAATGACTTCCCAGGTCTCCCAAATTTTGACACCCTCCTCCTTAGCACCACATTCCTTAATAGCCTCAATCAGCTGCGGCTTTCTGTGACTTTTCCTGGCCTCAATACCCAGTTTTTCACACAGCAACATCAACTCTGGCTTCTTTAGTTTGCTCAAATCCATGGCAACTTCCGAACGAGGACTTTCAAAATAAGCTGCTACGTGAAATGCTTAAGCGAGCACGTGCAGAAAAACAATCTACAGGTAGTGATAAATTTCCAGAGTTATCAAGCCTGGCAGATTCTCAAAGAAAGTCAAGCGCTCACCACTGCTGAAGCCAGGACCAAGCGTGGAAGATCCCGCCGCTGCCAACCAGTTGATATATTTCGAGGTAGCAGAATCCCACCGCTGCCACCCGTTGATATATTTCGAGGTAGCAGAATCCCACCGCTGCCACCAGTTGATATGCTTTGCCGTGCTAGTAGCGTGTCCCACCAGGCATCGGGTACAGGATCACCGCCGCATTGCCGAAGGAGGAAGGAAACGTGGGCCGGAGACGGGGAGTAGGGGAAGTGAAAGGAAAAAACTGTATTTACATGGTTACATGATTATTTACATTATTTACGTAGAGCGGGACTGAGAATGGCTCTCACTGGAAGGGGAACGTCTTCGTCAACCGTAGTCGACTGGAGTAGCAGGCTTCTCTCGGCCACACTCACGGCCGAGTTAAATATCGTTCGGTTTCCCCAGATCCCTGGCTGGGGAATAATGGTCGACGAGCACTGTCCAATCGGATGGACCGAAGGGGACGTTCTTGTTACCACCCACGGCTGGGCAGGTGCGGGTTTTTCCACTCTCTCTCTCAGCTGGGTCGATGAGAGGGGGAGATGCTGACTCATCCAGCGCTGCGGGATAGGAATCTCCCGAAGTCCTCCAGCAGGTGAATGAACTTGCTTCCCCGCCGATTGCCCAGAACGCGAGTCGGGGCCACAGAATTCTTCAATTATCCGCCAGCGTGACCGGCGCCGGCACGTAGCCTCCTCTGTGGTCGCTCGGACAATACCTCCGGCGCGTCCCCGGCTTTCGCCGCTATAGTGGTCATCTCCGCTGTGGTCGCTCGGACAATACCTCCGGCATTCCTGCTACACTAATCCGCTCAAGGAATTTCGCTGGGGTTACTGCTGACAATGGCCCTTGAAATCCCTGCTACACTAATCCGCTGAGGCTCGGAGGGGCATTCCAAGCATCCCACTTCCCACCGCCGTCGCGGGGTTGTCGGCCTCGATGAATGTTCACGGTAGCTGCTTGATCGGGCCCACGTGGTCTGAAGTACAGTCACAACAGTGGTAATGCTGGGTTGATATCAAACGTTGGTTGATGGCGTTGGTCAGATGGTTCTACGGGTTGGTCGGGTAGGGCAAATATGTCTCTGATGTCTGCCAGCTCGTCGAGGAAAGCGATCGTCGTACCTTTGTATAGATGCCGGTATTCTTCGGTGAAGTTGGTTAGCATCACCTGGGCTTGGCCATTTCAGATTTGGGCGACTCCCCTTGCGACGGCCAGTCCTCGATCCAGGAGTAGCTGCGTGTTCCCCTCGATGACGCCTTCGGCAGTTTCGATGTCTCCAGTACCTATGCAGGCGACGACACTTGATCGGGGCGGCACGCTCAATGCTTCGTCGAGGACGTTTAAGGCAACGTGATGAGTCGCTGTCGTCGCTGCAGATATCGCTTTGTCCGTGGAAAGCTTGATCGACTTAGATCGAAGGTCGATGATCGCTCGATGTTTATTCAGGAAGTCCATTCCCAAAATCACGTCTCGCGAGCATTGCTGTAGGATCAGGAAGGTTGTCGCATAGGTTCTCTCGTTTACAGTAACTCTCGCGGTGCAGCGTCCTGACGGCGTAATCAGGTTGCCACCTGCGGTGCGGATCAGCGGGCCATCCCAAGTTGTTGTTACCTTCCTGAGTCGGACAGCGAGTGGGCCGCTCATGGCAGAGTAGTCAGCTCCCGTGTCGACCAAGGCAGTAACCGCGTGACCGTCGACCGTAACTTCAAGGTCGCTTGTTCGCGTTCTCGTATTGTACGTTGTCTTCGGTGTCCGATCTCGGCTTCGTCGAGTAGTGAGGCTGCGGTGGGCGTACTCCGATGTTAATTCACTGGGCAGCGGTAAAAGCTTCAAGTCTGGCCGCGTCGACGTCGTCGGTGTTGTCGTCGTAGTTGAGGCAAGGTTTTGCGTTTTCGTCGATGTCATTAGAAGCAACCTCACCTCCAGAGGCTGCTTTATTTAGTTTAACCTTCGGGGGCTGGGGGAGCGTCCACGCATCGTGTAACCTCGGCTAGGAGATACAAAGCGCGGGGACAATGGCGACGGGGAACGTGATAGGCGGCTCGGCGATCAGTATTCTTCCCGACGCAAAAACTCCTCGATTTCGGCTGGTCGCTGGCCGGGTCGGGGTCGTGGAGCGTCGTAAGAGAACCCTCAGATGCCCAGTCTTCTGTATGGGCAGTGCCGGAGGACGTGGCCGGCTTCGCCGCAGTGGAAGCATAGTGGGCGACGCTGGTCGGGAGTTCTCCACTCGTCGCATTTCCTCGGCTGTGTGCGATGCTCGTAGGACGGGCAGGTTGGGGCGAGAGGGCGGCAGTCCAACGCAGCTGGCTGAGGGCGATAGGGGCTTGGGTCCCGTCGTCGAGGTGCAGGACGGCGCAGAGCTGCGGCGTAAGTCATGGCTGGGGGCTCCATAGGCTGCGTGGTGGTCGGCGTCACACCCAAGGCCTGTTGAACTTGATCGCGGATGGTGTCTGTGAGCAATGAAAGCTGCGGCTGCGTTCCCGTTGGCAGCAATCGGCGGAGCTCCTCTCGCACAACTTGACGGATAACCTCCCGCAGGTTATCGTTGTTAGCGGTGTCCAGGCAGTTTGCTGAGAAAATGCGCTGCTGGCGGTCATACTGGCGGGCTCGGGCATCAAGAGTTTTTTCCATAGTGGATGCCTCTTCTACGAATTCCGCGACGGTTTTCGGTGGGTTCCGTACGAGGCCCGCAAAGAGTTGCACTTTAACTCCTCGCATAAGCAGCTTGACCTTTTCTTCTTCCTTCATGCTCGAGTCGGCACGCCGGAAGAGACGCTTCATCTCCTCAGTGTATACTGCAACGGTCTCGTTAGGGTGTTGTATGCGAAACTGTTGCAGCTGCTGGGCTCACTCCTTTCTCAGGACGTTTGTGAAGGTCTTGAGAAGCTGCTCCTTGAAGGTTTCCCAATCCGTAAGGCTAGCTTCCTCATTCTCAAACCAGATTCTTGCTGGTCCCTCCAAGGTGAAGAAGACGTACCTAATTTTCATGGCATCGTCCCAGTTGTTAAAGACAGCCACACGGTCGAACTGTTCCAGCCATTCTTCGGGGTCGGCGCCAGGAGAAGCGTCGAAGGTTGGTCGCACCCGAGGCTGCTGAAGAATGACTGGAGTGGTCGTCTGGGGCAAGCTCATGGTGGACGTTGCTGCTGGCTTCCGCTTCCGGGTAGGGTCCGGCAGAATCCCGAACTATGGTGCGTCCCCTTGCAGGCGTCGGCTTGCGCGGTGGACTGGACTCAGGTCCTGCGGTAGATGACTCAGAGGGCTGGCGTCACGACTTGTAGGGGGTGTCCGGAACATGAAAGGCTACCCAGCACCTCCACCACATGTCACGTTGCAGTAACGGCAGTCCAGCGGTCAGGAATGCAGCAACAAGGCTTGCAAACGATGCTCTTTATTTGGGCTGACTTGCGCTCGCAAAAGAACTGAATCACTCGGCGGCGGCGTAAGCAACAAGCGTGCTCGTCGGTCGTCGAACTACGAATACCCGCTGCTAGCTTCATCGTTCAATTTAAAGCCGGCAAGGAAACTTCGAGATAACAGGTCTAGTTCATCTAGAGTAATCTGGAAACACGTAGATGCAGCTGTTCATGGCTGTGAACAATCGAGATTAGGCCGGTCGCTTCTCGCGTCACGAACAAAAATGATAACACCCCTTTTCTGCGGCTTTGCGCGAACTAACGGACGCTACAATGATATGAAATGAAATGAAATGAAATGAAATCTTTATTTGCCATCAAATACAGATGGGGGATTGTAGAAAAAAAGCTGTCCTTGGACAGCTTGACGGGTCCACAATCCCTTATTTTGGCAGAGTGGCGGCATCACGTGACATATTCTTGATATGCAAACATATACATACATTTTTAATATGATACAGACTTAGTACTCGTAAACGAAAACAACAGAAAACAACAAAGAATAGAAAACAACAGCGGAACTCACTTCTACAAATCCAAACGAAAACAACAGCAAGGCTAGACAACATTACACAGAAACCAAATACATCTGCCGGAGGTCCTTGTAAGTTGCCGTGAAAAGGTCAAAACGGACAGAATTATAATAATTCAAGAGCGTTGGTATTGTGTACTTAAGGCACTGTTTCCCGTAACTTGAACGTGACATTGGTACTGACCAATCCTCGAAGTGTCTTGTAATGTAACTTGGAGTTCTGTCCTGTAATTGGGATAGGTTACGTATATTGTTGATATTCCTGTGGATTTCTTGTTTATACACATGGCTTAAGCGATATCTGTATAGATTGTGAGCTGGAATTACACCAGAGTTGCTAAAGAAAGTTAAGGTGGAAGCAGTATAAGAAGCATTATATGTGTGTCGGAGATACTTTTTCTGTAACAGGTGGATGTGTTCTATATTAGTTGATGTTGTGTTTCCCCATACTAGTTGACAATAGTTCAAGTGTGACTGAAAGAGAAAGTGATAAAGCAAACGTTTGATGTGTGTGGGAAGGATATACCTTAAACGACCTATTACACCAGTTATTTGACTTATTTTGCTTAGAACATGCTTGACGTGATTATCCCAGGACATATTTGCGGAAAAGGTGACACCCAGACATTTGAAATTCTCGACTAAAGCGATGCAGCGTGAGTTTATTATAATATCTTGATGCGGAGGTATGTGCTTGTTCTTCGGCCTGAATATAATCGCTTTTGTTTTGCTTTCATTTACCTTCATTGCATTCAAGGGCGTCCGCAGAATTTTTTGCAGGGGGGGGCCCCATTGGTTGTTGGCGCCGGAGGGGGGGGGGGGCATGTTCGCAGCAAAAAGGCACTATTTGCGGTATGAATTTATTTATTTATATATAAATAAAAAATAAGTGAAATACACACATGAAATAAAAATTACAAACAGCAAATTAAAGTGTGGCTAGGAGAGATACATTGCAGTTTATCAACGAATAGTCTTCTGGCGGGCTAGTTGGTTCTTTTCGTTCATGGTTAAACTGCGCGAAGGAAACAAGGACAGAGACAGAAACACACGTACACACTGAGCGCACTGCGCTCAGTGTGTACGTGTGTTTCTGTCTCTGTCCTTGTTTCCTTCGCGCAGTTTAACCATTATCAACGAAGAAACAATTAAAATTAATAAAAAATCCAAAAATATACTGTCACTTCGTGGAGAAGAGTGCTCAGTATTGCTGCATACGGGTTCTCGACTCACCCGGATTGATGACCAGCACACAGCACAATATGGTCACAAACACGCAACTACAGTCACTCAGTCAGTCTTCCTTGAACAGCAACTGTAGACTCCACGGATTTTTCTGGGCGAATTGCGTGATTACACGGGTGATAAATTCATTTCTGTGCTTCATTACACGCTCTCGGTGCACACTCGTCACACACATTGATTGGAAAAACGGTTGAACGCGCACGTTGAAAACAAAAGATGTCTATACATACAACGAAAACTTATTTACAAGATAAATGCACGCTCGCAGCTTCATACACCTCGCTCCATCTTGCTCGCGCATCCGCACAGTCGAGCAACCGCACGCACACTGCTCGCCGCTCGTAGTTTTCTCGTCCACTGTCTTGGTTGTTCTCAGCTTCGTTGACAAACGGCCACTAAAAACACCGAAGCACAAATACAGAGGCGCGCACACGTGCAAGGGCTTACTTCCGTGCGACTTCCAAGGGGAAGGGACACTCGCCACTCCGATAGGAAAATTTGTTTTGTGTGTTTTTATGGGGTTCAGAGCCCCAAAACGACTCAGGTTATGAGGAACGGAGTAGTACAGAGCTCCGGATAATGTCGACCACCTGGGTCTCTTTACCGGGCACTGACCTCGCACAGTACACGGGCGCTGTTGTCATTTGAGGCCCAGCCAGAGGTGACAGGCGAGCCAGGCAGGCGCCATCGGGCTGCGTTGACCAAAGGCGCTGGTTTTCGGAGAAGACGCAAGGGACGCTGGTGTGGGGGCGCCTCTGGAGACTGCGTCGCCGTGAACAAAAGATGCTAATCTCCTTTGCCGAAGATTCTGATAGCGGCGCTTCTACCGCACTGCGCTCTCCCGTGGATCGGAGGCACAGCGAGCGGCGGCGGCGCCAACTGATCGCCCGCTTGCCCATGAGCAGCCCGACAAAGCGGGGGTGGACACGGCTGATTTGTCTTTCCCTCCTGAAGAATTCATCGGTGGCCGGCATAACGAAGGCGAAAACAAGATGCACTGTGCACTGTCTGCCTCCGTGTCGCTATCTGTCTAGAGATCAAAGAAACAGGCACCCATTTCAAGACGGCTTGAAACACATGCTCGCCGGTGCCGCTGTATGTCTGCAACAGGTCGGCCTTCAACAGAGCTAACGATGGCGTGGTTTGAAAACGGCATAAAGACGCGTGCCCGGACGCGGCATTTCGCAGATGTGACCCAAAGCGTGGAAGCGGGGCTGCTTTTACCCTTTTGGCTGAGCCCACCACGGCCCCTGGCGTGCGGCCATCACTCACGGTTCGAGGGAGTGATTTTCCAGGGGGGTGCAGCCGCCCCCCCTTGCCCCCCCCCCCCCTCCGGACGCCCATGATTGCATTTACTCTCGACCATTCCTCTAAAGATTTCATTGCACTGTTACATTGTTCAACAAGAAGATTAATATCATTGCCAGCAAACAAAATACTAGTGTCATCTGCATAGATAATATATTTTGCTTTAGGGTTAATAGTGACGATATCATTCAGATAGAGATTAAAAAGTAAAGGTCCTAAAATACTTCCCTGCGGCACTCCACAATTAACAGCTTTAGCTTTCGATGTAAAGGCACCTATTTTCACAACTTGAGTTCTATTGGATAGGTAGGATTTCATAAGAGCTAGTGCCTGTCCTCGTATTCCATACTTACTTAATTTTTCCAGCAAAATATTATGGTTAACTAAATCGAAGGCTTTAGAAAAGTCCACGAAAATGCCAACAACTATTGCTTTGTTTTCAAACGCCGTTAATATATATTCTTTCTGCTCTAGCAACGCTAATTCAACTGATTTGTTTTTACGGAAACCAAACTGGTGTGGTGTTAACAGATTATGTTTTTCAATGAAATTTGCCATCCTCGAATACAAGACTTTTTCAAACAGCTTTGAAAAGATCGGTAAAATAGATACCGGCCTGTAATTTCGCAGCTCATTACAATCTCCTTTTTTGTACAGAACAGTAACTTTTGCGCACTGCATTCTCGCTGGGAAAGTTGCTGATTCTAAACACATGTTAAAAATGTGGGTGAGGATGTGGGCAATAATATCAACTACATGTTTGATTGGGCGTACTTGAAAACCATCGATGTCACAACTGCTAGAGTTCTTTAAGGCTTGTATAACGGACATGATTTCATCCACTGTTATGGGCTGAAGGTATATTGTGTTGTTAATATAAGTGGAAACATATTTGCTAGCATGAGAGGATATAGCGGAAGCAGGAGCGATACTAGTGAAAAAATTGTTAAAAGCATCAGCTAGTTCTGCACCAGATAATTCTTTTCCATCAACTTGTAATTTCAATGAAGGCTTATGCGAGTGACCACGGTTAAGGATGGTGTTCAACCTCGTCCATAACAGACTGTTTTGACGGCACTCAATATCCAACAAAGATGAATAATATGCTGCTCGTGCATTTCTCAACTTCTTTGTTAGTTTATTACGATACTTTTTAAATTGGACAAGATCATCTGCTGATCGCGTATGAAGGAAATGTTGATATAGCTTGTCCCTCGTTTTCATTTCACTCCGTAATTCAGGTGTAAGCCATGGTTTGCGTGTTCTTTTACTTTTTTTGCGTGTTCTTGACGGGAAACTCTTGTGGTATAGTTGGATCAGTATATCCATAAACTTATCGTACGCTTCACTGGCATTTGTGGGATTACCGATCGTGTCCCATTCCACTGACAACAGGGCGTCACGAAAGGAATTCAGTGTTGTGTCTGTTATTAGTTGGTACATTACTGGTGGGGATTTTTTTCTTATTGACCTGCTTGATTCTGCACACAAGAACAGGTCTCTGCACGCAAGAACAAGAACCGGAGCATTCTTTACGCGGCAATATCCGCCGGAACCTAAACTTGAACACAGTAGCACTACCTCCCTCATCATGCACTTTCTCACGAATGTGTCTTAACTAAATGCAGCTTTTTGGTTTCACGGAAGCGCTGCTGTCATTGACCATAATCATCATCAGCGTCAACCTGACTACGCCCACTGCACTGCAAGGTCTCTCCCATGTCTCTCGAATTGACCTTGTCCTTCGCCAGTTGCGGCCACCGTATTCCCGCAAATTTCTTGATCTCATCCGCCCATCTAACTTTCTGCTGTCCCCTGCTACGCTTGCCTTCTCTTGGAATCCACTCCGTTACCCTTCAGGACCAGCGGTCTTGCCTTCATATTACGTGCCCTGTCGAAGCCCACTTCTTCCTCTTGATTTGGACTACGATGTCATTAATCAGCGTTTGTTCCCTCACCCACTCCGCCCGCTTCCGATCTCTTAACGTTACACCTGTCAGTTTTCTTTCCATAGCTCGCTGCGTTGTCCCTAACTTAAGCTGAACCCTCTTTGTTAGCTTCCACATTTCAGCCCCACAGGTGAGCACCGGTAAGATGCAGCTCTTGTCTACTTTTCCCTTGAGGGATATTGATAAACTGCCAATCAGAATCTCAGAGAACCTGCCATATGCGCTCCACCGCATTCTTATTCTTCTACTTATTTTCCTCTCATGATGCGGATCAGCTGTCACTACCTGCCCTAAACAGATATATTCTCTTACTACTTCCAGCACCTCAACACCAATTGCGAACTGCTGTTCACTTGCTAGACTGTTGAATATTACTTTGGCTTTCTGCATGTTAATTTTTAGCCGCCCCACAGTTCTGCTCTGCCTGTCTAACTCACTGATCATGCTTTGCAGTTCATGTCCTGAGTGACTTAGCAAGGCAATGTTATCAGCACATCGCAGACCACTTAGGTGTTGTCCATTAACTCTTGTCGCCAACTGTTCCCATTTCAGGCCCCAGAATACCTCCTGTAAACAGGCGGTGAATAGCTTTGGTGAGATCGTGTCTCCCTGCCTGACACCTTTCCTTATTCGAATTTGATTCCTGACATTATGGATAACTATGATAGCTGTGCAATCGTTGTAAATATCTTCCAATATTTTTACATAACACTCTTCTACACCCTGATTCCGCAATGCCTGCATGAATACTGAGGTTTCTGCTGAGTCGAATGCTCTCACGCAATCAATGAATGCCATATATAGGGGCTGCTTATATTGTGCGCATTTCTCTATCACCTTATTGATAGCCTGAATATGGTCGATTGTCGAGTATTCTTTACAAAATCCTGCCTAATAGTTTGGTTGATTGAAATCTAAATGTCCCGACCTTATTAGCGATTACCTTACCAAATACCTTGTAGGCAACAGACAATAAGCTGCCCGGCCTGTGATTCTTCAAGTCCTTGACGTCTCCTTTCTTATGAATTAAGATATTTTTTTCAAGCTCTAGGTCAAGGTGTCGAACCGGAAACTAACCCGAAACCGGAACCGAACCCGAATTTTCGCCCGGAACCGGAACTGAACCGAACCCATATTTTTTTTCGCCATCTTGGAACTGAACCCGAACCGGAACGATTCAAAGGAACCGTTCCGAACCGGTTCGGGACCCTGTTCAGCCCCACTTTTTTTTACATCCCGGCATACTTCTTGTTTTCGGACAAAATTAGATGATTTAGTGCATAGATTTACCCACCCGCAGCTGTCTGCTTTGGGAAGTGTGAAGATGGTACCCAGTATATGCGACAGCAAACTTACAGGAAGTCTGGTGCCTGGGAAGAAGCCTAATGGACGCTTCTGTAATCTACTACCGCCAATTATAAAGACTTATACGTCAGGTTTATGTTAAATCTTGAGTTATTGCTCCTCCCCTTTTACATATTTGCGTTTAGCCGCCGCGGTGGCTCAGCGGTTATGGTGCTCGGCTGCTGACCCAAAGGACGCGGGTTCGATCGCGGCCGCGGTGGCTAGAATTTCTTTGGAGGAGAAATTCTAGAGGCCCGTGTACTGTGCGATGTCAGTGCACGTTAAAGAACCCCAGGTGGTCGAAATTCCCGGAGCCCTCCACTACGGCGTCTCTCATAGCCTTTGTCGCTTTGGGACGTTAAACCCCATAAACCAACCAACCAACATATTTGCGTAAATCTTCATTCAAATTGTTAGGCCTGCTCTAACTCAACAGAGTACCATAGACATCAAATTTTTGCTTGCGTGCTTTCTTCTTTCAAACGACGCATTAGACAATGGTGTACATGGAGCACCGCGTGGTATTCACCAACACAGAATAAATAATTTTTATTTAAATTTCTTCTTGACCCTGTTTCGGCTTCGCCAACATAACGATGGCTGTGACGTGTAGGGGAAATTAGGTCGCACGAGGTGCAATAAAACCGCAATATAACTGCTGATACATTGTTCGTTTTAATTATAGGTCTTGAAGCAAGCTGATTTAAGTGCTATAGTGATTAAAAACAACGTATCAGCGTTTGTATTAGTTTTCCCCTGCCTCACGTGACCTAATATTGAACTTACGTCACAACAATCATTCGGTTGATGAAACCAAAACAGCATGGGAGAAAAAATTATTTTCTAAATTATTTAGTGGCAGTGGGCGAATACCACACGGTGATCCATGTATTCAATATCTATGGCATCATATAAAAGGAGAAAACACGCAATAAAACTTAGTGTCTATAGTCATTTAATCACCTATTGAAAATGCCTTGCTTTTCTTTGCGTCATTCCCCACAAATAGATGAAATATTAGCGCGAGGAATAAACAACGTTGTGATGGTGGTTTTTGAGGAAAGGAAATGGCGCAGTAACTGTCTCACTTCTTGATGGACACCTGAACAGCCCCCTAAGAGGGGAGGAGGGTGGGAGTAAAAGAAAAAAAAGAGAAAGGGGCGCACTAGGGGAGGGCTCTGGAATAATTTCTACCAGCTGGGGATCCTTAAAGGGCAACTGCATACGTTTTATAAATGAAATGTTTTCACGTGGTGTTGTAATTTGTGTTATCTTATGCCCCTCCTGCTTGGGCCAACGCTGGCCTGCAGTATTTTGAAATAAAATAAAAAAATAAAATCGACGAGCTTAAAAGGGTCGAATGCGTGAAACTTCCAGGTAAAGTATGCGAAGTCCTTTTGGCCTAGCGTTTCAAACGGTGACGTAACAACCAATTAAAATTGCGACGGCCTTCAAGCTTTTCCGCAGCGCACAACGCTAAGTGGGGGACGCATGATGACGTCATCGAAGGTATCGGGACATTTCCAACGCATAAACGTCTGTTTTGAAGGAAAAAGCCAACGTCACCGAAGGCACATCCCACCGAACGTTGTTCGGCAGCGTCCAACGAGGCACGGCAGGACGTAGCTGACGGCAGCGGTAATTTGAAATCATACCTTCCGTGACGTCACACTGAACTTCCCCGTACTCCTGCGTTGCTTTGAGGAGAAGTGCAAAATTTAATCATCGATTACGTCACTATTTTAAATGGTAGTGCAAAAAACTTAGCATGCTTTACCTACAGCCTATATAGATTTGAATCCTTCAGTATCGCGAAATTCTCAAAAAGTGGCGCAGTTGTCCTTTCACGTGCACTGACATCGCGCAGCACACGATGCCTTTTGCGTTTCGCCTTCATCGAAACGTGGCCCCCGGGGCCGGGTTCGAACTCGGGTACACCGAATAAGTAACCGAGCGCCCTAACCACTGAGCCATCGCAATGGCTAGTGCAACATTTACTTTTGTAGGCGCTCGTTGTCTCAGACAGCAGGTTCTAAATAAAACCCCTCATGGTGGGTCTGTAGGGCAATAAAGAAAAAAAATGGCTCAATGGCTGTGGAGCGCGGCTGCTGATTCCAAAAATACAAAAACCAGCGTGCTCTGTTGCACGTCGAAAATCCCCAGCTGGTTTCCGTTAATCTGGAGCCCTCCATTACACCGTCTATCCTATAGCCCCAATGTCTATTCGACACGTTAAACCAGACATTTTATTACTAGTATTACCAAGAGAAGGATGTATAAATTGTTTCAGCTTCTTTTTTCTTTAGAATCAGCATATTCTTGTCTGCGCGCGATGGAAATAAGCAACGAAAGGTGGGTTCTTGGCAACGGTGGAGATGTACTAATAAGAAATAAATTAAATACGAGGGGGTACCCAAAAGAAACCGGACTTATTTTTGTTTGAACTTATTTGTTCACATTTTCAGCAAATACCTTCAATATCCTTCAAAGTACTCTCCACTTACAATGATACGTTTGTCGAATCTTTCATTCCATTTTTCAAAACATTTTTTAAATTCATCTTTTGTGATGCTTGACAGTCCCTCCGTCGTTTTTTTCTTCACGTCAGCAACATCAGCGAAACGCTTTCCATTCACCTGTCTTTTCATTCTACGAAACAAAGAAAGTAGCACGTGGCAAGGTCGGGTGAGTATGAAGGTTGAGGAACAGAGGTCATGCCATTTTTGGTCCGAATTTGTCGTAGGGACAGGGCTGTGTGAGCAGGGGCATTGCCATGGTGGAAAAACCAGTCACCCGTCTGCCACAACTCAGGCCGCTTCCACCAAACACTGTTGCCCAATCTTTTCAAAACATCCAAGCAGAAAGCCTGGTTAACTGCCTGACCCTGCGGAACAAATTGTGAATGGACGACTCCTCACGTCGAAAAAACCAATCAGCATTGTTTTGAGGTTTGGTTTCACCTGACGAGCTTTCTTGAGGCGAGGTGAATTTGAAGTTTTCCATTGGCATGACTGTTTCTTTGATTCAGGATTTAATTCAGGAACACTTGAGTTGTCCCCATAGCATCGTCCTTGAACGTCTTTCTGAATATTTCAAGAGTTTCGGTTCCACTTTGTCCGAGAAAAAATCTGAATTTCACCGGCGCACGCTGTTCACGAAAATCAGCCATATCAAAAACGACACTCACACAAAACAGTCGTCACTCTAAAACTCTGCCTAAACTAGTCTGACCTCCTTCAGCGACGGCGCTCGGCTTACTTACTCTGGAATGTTCGTTCTATGCGCTCCTAGCGGCAAAACGCGGTACCAGAGAAGCTGTGCCGATTCAAAAAATTAGTCCGGTTTCTTTTGGGTACCCCCTCGTACCGATTACACAAAAGGGCAAAGTGGAAATACACGTGCTCGCTGGCATGCGATAGTGATTACGCTCAGAAAGATGCTACTGCGATGAAATGTAACTGCGATGAAGTGATTTCGTTATGCCGATTCGCTGAAATCGTTCTGCTGCTAAGAAAAAATTGCTGCCAGTCGCCAGCGCTCGGCTCCATCCGCTGTTCTCGCACTGCTCGATCTTGAATTCTCTGTCTGGCGACTTATATCTACTTCTCGCAGTCATACTTCCGGTTCTTAGTGTCTGACACGATAGGCTTATGATTGTTGGCGTTTTTTTCATAGAACGCTTGGGCGACTGATTACGTTGAGTCTTCACAACAATCTGCCTCGGCTATTCGGGTACAGGTGGGTGATGGGTGTTGGGGAGATGGGTGAAAGTTTTTGAAGGTGCATTTTACCAGTGAATGGCGGGGTGTGCGCCTACCGGAGTGTGCATCAAGGATGGACGCTGCACGCATGCACCCCCCCCCACCCGCCCCAACACACACACACACACACACACACACACACACACACACACACAGCGCGGTTATATTTAGGAAAGCAGGCTATACTGCTAACGCAGTAAAAAGAACAACTAAAAGAGTATGCATAGTCTAACCTCTGACTCCGAGTGGGATTCGTACCAAGGCCGGCGCAAGAGAAAACTCTGTTTACAGTGCTTTAAGCTACTCGGCTATCTTCTAAGCTTCTTTTTATGGTTGTTGCATAGAATATTTTGAACCTCTCTGACCCTCCTCATGCCTTACTTGACCGCGTCGAATTCAGCGATCTCGGCGTAAGGCCTTGGGCCACCATAACTCCCTTTCTCCGCCCGCACATGAAAATTCCAGACGGTGCACACGTCAAGAAAGGGGAACCAGTCAGGAAGTTGAACTTGCGCAGCATATTCCTCCTGCGCTGTTGTGCACTGTTGTCTGAACAGTGACCTCGTAGAACGCGGCGGTTCTGCGTGTTCATTCATCATGCGGGTTTTCCACACGCTAAATAGTCCTATGAAAAAATGAACGGCGGCGCAACAAGGACACTAACAACAAAGGGAAACCACATGCGCATGTGGTGTCCCCTTTCTTGTTAGTGTCCTTGTTGCGCCGCCGTTCATTTCATCATGCACCAACTCGCCCCTCAGGCCATTCTTCTGAAACAGTCCTATGAACACGAAGAGTTTGCACGGAATTCCGGAGTTTTTCATCGCAGACTAAATGTTATAATGAAATGTATGATATCAATGGGTTTTTTAAGAGAATGTTTAAGTATGTCCCAAAAGAACGCAGCATCGAGACAAAAGTATTATTTTATTGCTGATATGGTTTCTCGTTGCTCGCACAGGTACAAATGCACTGACCATGGCACAAACGTCCCTTTGGCGCAAAAGTATGTACGCCCTAACATGTAAGGTCCTTGTCTGAAGCGTGAAAAAGGTTTTTTTGGTCGTTTGAAACTACAGTCGAGCCCACTTAATGAACCTGACGGCCACGCGTGTTCCGTGCGTTATATCTGATGTTCGTAGCAACTGGATTCTTCGTACAACAACCAAAAATACTAAGGCCGCTAAATGTGGCGTTTATTTCTTTTAAAACTGCGTTATGCGTGCCTACTTGTGCAAAGCAGAGACTGTCGCGGCTCTTTCCAGGCCATCAAGGGCGGTCATTTAATCCTCGTCGAGACGTTGTTGCCAACTATAAAATTTCGGGGCGGGGTATAACTAATCATGGATGAAGTGTGCATGGCAACTTGTGACAGGTCGGCCACATAAATGAGACTCCTGGCAGTAGGTAGAGCTCGCACTTGGTGTTCAACGTCTCCGTCAGAGCAGGTGCTTCTGCGATTTTGTGGTCCGCAGGAACGTAGTTATCCGAGGAAACATCTGATCGGCTATGGATTAACGAAGCATTGCCAGAAATTTGCATGCGTCTGGTCACGCGTGTTTTCGAGCTTCTTCTGTCGTTCTTGAGCTGATGCAGCGGCAAAGTAGCGCAGTGCTTGTGACGCAGAATGCATCCGTTGCACTGTCCGCTATATGACAATGCCTGCACATGGTAGCGGTGCAAAGGATGGAGACGAATGGGCAGGCTATGCATACCACGTGACCGGCATGGCCAGCAAGGATTTCAGAATTATGAAATTACTGCTGTTAGTTGATCCGCGACCATGGCCAGTAGCTTCGCTTTTGACGATGCCCCTTTCTCACGCGCACCGCGCTTCTTCCATTCGGAATGCTTTGCCGAGACGGCGAACGCGTAGGCAATGATTGCCCTCGTAGGCCATCGACGCGGATTTGGCCGGCGGTTACTTACTATTTCAATAGACAGTTATAGTATATCGTTACCATGTTTATTTTACCGTTGACAGTGTTACCGGACGCCGGACTTTCCGATTAAGGCCGGTTCACACGACGGTCCGTTCGCCCGCGGCCCGCGCACTACGTGTTCATGTGCCACCATATTGAGAGGAGCGCTGTCGGCCCGCTGCCTGGTCAGCGCGCCTCTCAATGTGCTAACGCATGAACACGTGATGCGCGGGCCGCGGGCGAACGGACCGTCGTTTGAATCGGCCTGTAGCGCTGCGCACGGCAGTGCCGCCCTTTAATTCAATTTCTGGGTTGACGTGTTCTTTCCGGGGCGGTGTCGTGAAGGTTGAGAGGCGCTATTTCATCTGCTTCTTAGCGGAAGAACGACCTCTAAAACCTCGGCGTAGTTCACCGCGCCATCTCGTTCTTTATAACCGAGTGGTGTGGCCAGAGTTCTTCGCTGTATCTGACAAGAATTTCCGTTGCCCTTATGCAAATTTTCACGGTAGCACTACACCCGCTCGTAATAAGCGAACGTTTGTTATATCTGCGGCCATTAAAGTGGGCTGCACTGTACATCCGCTGACTTCGCTTTAATACACTAGTATGAAGTAAGTCTAGGTAAGGCTGTAGATGTATGGGTAGAGGAAGTAATGACCGATCGCAAAATTTGTCATCTGCCTTGTGGAGAGGCCGTACAGGTAAGTAAAAGCGAAGAGTGAGAAAAACGAATGAATCAGCACAAAGTTTTCTCGCGAGCACGTCCAGAAAAGACAGGCGATCAGTTCGTCGCCTATTAAGCACAGCTGCCAGAAAGGGGTTGGTTGTAGTTTTGAAAATAAATGCCTGAAACAAGTTGGTGGACAAATGGTGCACACCAGATTAACCACTTTTTATCACTCTATCAAGGGCGCAAAGAATTCTATTGACGCAAAGGTTGCCTTTGATAGCGCCCCAGGAAAATTCGCAAACACTCTATGTAGTCCAAGTATATCTTCTTCCTTGCACAATGCTACAGTTGCAAAAATGTTCCAGCTCAATGTCGCAACGAAGAAGTTGCGAATTTGTGTCCGTGCAAAAACAAAGCATTCTCAACTCATCCAAGCGTGTGTTTTTTATCGTACTCTTTTTATCAGAAGAAAAGAGGTTGACGTCATCATAATAAGCCAATGTCGTAATTTCTTACTGCACTATAGTGAGAAGCGACGATTAGCTGTGTTTTTGAATTATAGGGTCCGGGATATATAACTTGAGTCACAAAGTCGATGTCGAATAGGTGATTTAAATAAAATATGTTTCGTAAGTTCTGGATGTTAAGGAGAGCCAGTGCTCCCACGAGGCAGTCGTTGGGCGGCGGATGGGCGGTGGAGGGATTTTCGCACATTTTCTTACCATGTAGTAAAGGAAGGGGGGGGGGGGGGGGGGATGGCAAGTCGGTTTCGGAGCGGCGGGAAGGCGTCTGTAGGTAGGTGCCGATACTTGACAGTTTAGTTTCTCAGTAGGGCGCAGGAACGTAGAGGGCGCGTGCTGCGTCAATTTTGAGGCCCCGTAAGTACACTACGTACGAGAAAGTCCCAACTGACTCAAGCTTCAAGGGAGACCTATTACTCGCTCGACGGGGCCTTCCAAACTGCTCAAGCAGAAGGGTCTTGTAGATGCAAAATCCACCGGCTTTTCGCCTTACACCTCATAAGGTGGATTATGGCGTATACATAACCGATTTTCATTAATTTCGACTTCATTTCATTTTGCGGATCTTGCCGCAAATTCGTCTTTTTGCTGCGACAATAAATAAAATGGTTAAAGTGAGAACATCTCGCATTAAACATTTTTTTTTCATGCTTAAGTAAAGCAGTAAGCACGACAAAAGGAAGACGGGAGACGACACGAGCGCTGACTAACAACTGGTTATCTTATTCCGGGAAAAGTACATAAAGGCGCACGACACAGGAAACAATGCCAAAAAACAGAAGAACAAAGGTTAAAACTTAAAAACCATACTGCGCATGCACTTCACAGTCGAGTCATTACGTCTTTTTCAACGAAATTCGAAGGCTGTCTTTCACAGTAGACGGCACTCCCCTATCTCCTGGACCTCACACAATTGCCAAAAAAGCCTGACTCCTTAACTACCAAATTGATAGATGGTGAAGCAACACACTCATATACTTCCTTCCTGATCACATAGGCCTCGACCAACTCCCTACAGATGCAAACAGGGTTACTAAACAGGACACTTGTCTTATCTACTGGGGGAAGCAATCATTGGTGGTGGTGGTGGTAAAACTTTCTTTCCCATAGTAGGGGTCCTGAAGGACACTCGGCTAGGCGCTGGGTGTAGAGGGCAGCTCCCACGTAGGCACAGAGAGCCCGAAGCTCTCCGCCGCCGCGCGGGCCTCCTGGACAGCCCGAAGCTGGTCGTGAAGTGAAGCACTTTTTAGTACTTTGTCCCAATGTTCCTTGTTCTGGGCGTAGGCGTCACTTGATGCACAACCGCACAGCATATGGGTCAAGTCTACACGTTCACTGCACTGGTCACACACATGTTGTCCGTCGTAGTCTGGGTCGATGTGCTTCAAGCGCCAGGGGTTGGGGTATGACTTCGTTTGGAGTAAGCGTAACGTGACCGACTGGCTGCGGGTTAATTTCTTACCCGGGAGGGGAAACGCTCGTCTGCCTAGATAAAAGTGCTTAGTGAGCTCGTTGTACGTGAATAATTGATCCCTGTACTCGATAGCTGCACTCGCTGCAATGCAAAGCCAAGTTGTACGACACCGCTACTTTTTTCACCCATCAGTGATGTTCGAACAAATGCTCATTGCTTCCCCACTTAGAACGGCAAGTCTCCTCTTTAATCACCCTGATCGAATTTGTAGGGAGATGGTAGAGGCCTTTATGATCAGGAAGGAAGCAGATGAGCGTGGTGCTTCACCATCCATCAATTTCGTAGATAAAGAGTCAAACTTTCTTGGCAACCGTGTGAGGTCCAGAAGATAGGGAAGTGGCGTCTACTACGGAATATAGTCTTTGAATTTCGTTGAAAAAGATGTCATGACTCGACTATGATGCGCATTCGCAGTATGATTTTTTAGTTTTAATCTTTGTTCTTCTGTTTTTAGGATTGTTCACTGCGTTCAGCGCCTTCATATACTTTTCTGAGAATGCAATAGCCAGTTGTTAGTCAGCGTCTGTGTCGTCTCGTCTTCATTTTGTCCTGTTTACTGCGCTGCTTAAGCGTGAACTACCAACTAGCCCAGTTTTATGTTCTAGTAAACAAACCTTCACATTTTTTATTTTGCATACCAATGTGCCAGCAAAAATGAAACACATACAAAGGTTGGCTGAAACCCATCTGAGTTCTAATATTTTTGTCCTGAACCCGTTTGAACCGGTTCGAGACGGTCCGAACCGGTTCGAACCGGAACGGAATGGTCATCTGGAGCCGAACCCGGAACTAAACCCGAAAGGCGTGAACCCGAACCCGAACCGAACCCGAAAAAATACCGGTTCGACACCCTGCTCTAGGTACGCTCGAGGACACAAGGCATTGCGTATACAGGGTGGCTACTTTTTCGAGCACAATCTCTCCTCCATCCTTCAACAAATCTGCTGTTATCTGATCCTCACCAGCTGTTTTCCCCCTTTGCATTGCTTCTAAGGCTTTCTTTACTTCCTCCCTCGTTACTGGCGGGATGTACCATTGCTGTGCTCTACTGCCTCTCTCAGTAACATTCTGATTACAATCGCTAACTCTTCGGGTACTGTAACTATCTTATCCATATTGCTAATGACTTTGCCCTCTTTGTCTCTTATCGCATACATGAGGTTTCTACCTGTGCCTAGTTTTCTCTTCACTGCTTTTAGGCTACCTCCGCTCTTTAGAGCATGCTCGATTCTCTCCATGTTAAACTTCCTGATGTCGGCTACTTAGCGCTTATTTATTAACTTCGACAGCTCTGCTAGTTCTATTCTGTCTATGGAGGTAGACGCCCTCATGCTTTAGCGATCCTACCGCCTAGTTCTACAGTGCACTCCGCGATGATATCTGTGAGACGATCGTTCATTGTTTCAACGTTAGGATCGTCATCTTCAGTTAAAAAAAGGAAAATCTGTTCGGCAGCAAAACCTTGAGTTCCTCTACTTTCGTTAATAGACTTCCGCTTTACTAATTTCCTCCGTTCCCTTTTCAAATCTAAGCTGATAGGAGACCTTACCAATCTGTGGCTGCTACAACGAAGTGAACAAAACCTCTGACCAACTTTCGTCGCGCCACCTGTTTACTCGATCGCTGCTTTCTTTTTTTCAAATATGAACGAGCAACTAGCTGATTACCCTTGCATTTCTACAGCGCTGTGCCGTCCTATCTTGTTCAGTCCGTATCTTAAGAGTGCGCTGTCTTTCTTCCCAAATATGAACCACCAACTATAGCCAGTAGGGAAGAGTGCGGGCTAGTTGGTGATCCATTACATATAAATACCAGCGCAGATCAGCAAGGAGAACGAGGACACACAAGGGCTGACCTCTCACTGTTCTCAAGGGAACGAAGCAGGGTCTCTAAGTTCATTTCTTTACGCAGCTTTTTAGCCTTTATCTCTACCCTCTCTAGCCCAGTGCGGTTTGTCTCGTTAAAAGGTCATCAAGAGCTGCGAATGCCTTTGACAACAGCAGATTTTTCGGAAGTACAATGAATCTACCCTCTTTATCTGCTGTCAAAAGGGTTAGAGATCTGCCTTTCAGGCAAGAAACAATACCTCCTAAAGGCATCTTCCGGGCTTGCGGCTTGTGGCGGGAGACAACGTCTACACCTTCTGCTATGCATTTGCTTCTCTCAGCCTCGGGAGCTGACCTTGCAACCTGGTGCACGAGCGACAAGAGCTCTGCCTGCGAAACCCCTGGTTGAACGGCGAACTTAGGTCCTTGGATGAGCACTTCGCTCACCTGATCTGGCAAAGAATCGACTTCGATAGTGTGGAAGGTACCCGAAGGAGACTTGAGAGGCTCTGGGCATCCTTCCCGCAGTCTTGCCAACGACAGGTTCCAGAGATGCTCTGTTCTGCTGTCTATAAGGCGAAGAGCTTCCCGCCATGTTTCAGGTGCACTGCGTTGCGGCTTCAGCAGCCCGGAAAGGCGAACATGGAGCCAGTCCTTCAAAAGGCGTGCCTGGCAGTAGTGCTTTCGCAATCAAGCCAGTTCCCATGGCCAACCGACGGCAGCATTCCACCGAAGGCAAGCTGTTCCAAGAGAATTTCCGGACGCAAAATGGCAAGGTCCTTGCTCTGCAGACTGCTTGGGCAGCCAAAAAAAACCACATGCATGGGATCCAGAGAACAATTAAAGGCGCCCGAAGTGCAAGAGATGAAATTCAGTAGGGCAAGAGGTAGGTGATTCATTACACATAAATACCAGCACAAACTAGCAAGAACGAGGACACACAGGCGCTGACCACTCACTGTTCTCGATGCAACGGAGCAGGGATACCTGCAGTCTGTGACTGCCTGTGCACTATCTACTTCGTTTACATGGTTTACATTTGTCTTCATAGAGCCCCTACTCCAGTATGTGTAACGACATGTGTCGGTGAGTGTGTTCAAGACCTGAGTTTCACGAGCATCCACTCACCGCGATGCGAGTGCCAGCCAATATGTGTGGTGTGAGTGGACATCATCCATGAAACTCGTTGTATTATATGCCATAATCATCCTTCATTCGCACTTTCCCTTTCCTCCCCTTCCCTTTCCTCAGTGAGCGGTAGCACATATGTTACCACCGCCCGACCTCTCCTCCTTTCCTCTCATTAAAGACTCCTTTCTCTCTCTCTCCCTCTCACAGCTTCTTAGCCTTCATCTTTACCCTCTTTAGCCCAGTGCGGTTTGTCTCGTTAAAGAGGTCACCTAGAGGTTATCACTGAGAGGTCAGCGCTTGTGTGTCCTTCTTCGTCATGTGTCTTGCTGCTTTGCGCTGGTATATATATATATATATATATATATATATATATATATATATCGTTGTGTGCCTATTGCAGGGTAGCGTTGCAAGGTGATCGAGCTGGATATATATATATATATATATATATATATATATATATATATATATATATATATATATATATATATATATATATATACGTGGGTGGCGCTGATGAACACTCTCAAGGTTAGGTTACTTGTAAACATAAATACCCCCGAAAACAGATTTGACAGCCGTCGCCGTAGCTCAGAGGTAGAGCACCGGACGCGTAATTCGGAGGTCGTGGGTTCGGATCCCACCGGCGGCATGTGGTTGTTTTTTCTTCTGCTTTTCTAATCAATTAGCTTTAAGCGATAACATATTCAGTAATATTCTAAATTGATCAACACCACAAAATAAATCAATAATAATAAAAAAAATCCCCTTTGCCCCTTGGTTTCTGTGGCTGTTGGCTTCTTTCATATTTATAACGAGCCCCTCCCCCTTCCCTTGTTTGCTATATATATATATATATATATATATATATATATATATATATATAGTAAAAACGTAGACCAACGTTTGAAACGCTTGAAACAATTTATTGACGTTTCGACCGTGGAACGGCCTTCGTACTGACGAAGGCCGTTCCACGGTTGTATTAAAGATTAGGTAGCATGGTCGTGCCGGAGAGGGGATGAGGAAGGTCGGAGACGAGGTTTAAGGGAAAGACAAGAAGAAGAACTTTATACAAGGGAATTTACATAAATACAAACAGCGACTGAGAGAACGTCTCAGTAAGAGAGTCTCAAAACAAGGAGCAAAGCTACAAGACGATGAGCTCAGATGGTCAGGAGCTACTCGGCCGTCCAAGGCGCCGAGTTTTATATCCTTTCATTTCCCTGGGCTCCCTAGATGGGGGCCGGGCTTGTCGGGAAAGGAGGGTCCTGAAAGTCCACTGTGGCACCCACACACACACACTGTCAATAGGGAACACGCCCCCGTCACGTGTTGGGAGAGAGACGGATGCCAGTCGCGCAGATTCGGGAAGGTTCTCGAAGAGCATTCCCGCGCTTTTCATGTGGTCGCACGTGCGCGGGTCGCTGACCACTTATTCCTGGAAGATGGTTGCTGCTGTCAACTTGATGTGCCCCTTGGAATGTCTAGTAATGCGAACCGTGGCAGCTAACTTCTTTCTGTACTGCAGAGCTGGCTGGCCAAATGCGGGGTGGATGACTGACGCCGCTTCCGTGGCTAATTCAGGCGTTGACCCCGCGTGCCTTTCGCGACTCATCGGCATTCCGCTGCTACCACGCCGATTTTTTCTCACGAAGGAGGCGAAACGTAACAGACTGCCCCGCCGGGAGAAGGAGATCCCGATGGACAGGGGACTGCATCCGCTGTCTGGAGGGATGTCGCTCGAGGCTGCTTTTAACTGGAGTCGGTCATCTCTCGTTGCTTCTTGAGCCCAGCGCACCTCGAAGGCTTCCTTCGCACGTTCAGGTTCACAAAGGGCACTGCAACGTGACTTCAAAATGACCGGTTCCCTGCTAGCGTTAGAACTACGCCGAAAACCCAACCGGTCAGTCAGCAAGCACGACACAATCCACACTAAGCAATGCCAGCCTCTTTCCCTCTTATTCAGTCATTTAATCCTTTAATCCCTGGGAGTAGTCCAGCAGCACTCAGTGTCCACAAATCCGAACATTACACTGCAAAACCCGTCTCACTTTGAAACAAAAAAGCAAAAAAACGATATGTTCAAAAGCCTATATCAAGAAAAAAAACACCAGTAAGCAGCAACTTCGAGGCTGATTCTTGCGCTAGGGACTTCGACTCAAGCCATCGGCGTTACCGTTGAGACTCCCCTTTTTGTAACGCACCTCAAAAGAATATTGTTGCAATACGAGGCTCCAGCGCAGGAGGCGGCCATTTTTGGAAGAGGTTATCTGCAGCCATTGGAGAGGGCAATGATCCGTCTCTATGATAAACCTCGAGCCGGCAAGGTAGCACGACAATTTCTGAACGGCCCATACGAGACACGCGCATTCTTTCTCGGTGGCGCTGTACGCCTGCTCACGGCTGGTCAGCTTACGACTAGCATACAGGACAGGGTGCTCCTCTTCTCCATTTTCCTTCTGGCACAACACAACGCCCATGCCCCGCTCACTAGCATCGCACTGAACCACGAAACCTTTAGAGTAGTCGGGCGATCGTAGCACAGGCTGACTCGTTAGAGCGCTCTTTAGGGTGCTAAAGGCTGTTTCCATTTTTTTGTCCCAGGCGACTGTTTGTGGCTGTTTTCCTGAGAGCATCCGTCAAGGGACTCGCGATATCAGAATACCTGGGGATGTACCTCTGATAGTAGCCGGCGACACCCAAGAAAGACCGGATATCAGTCTTTGTGCGCGGCTGCGGGAAGTCTCGTATCGCGGCTACCTTTAGTTCCGAAGGGCGGCGACGGCCCTGGCCAATCACGTGACCGAGGTAAACAACCTCGGCCTGTGCCAACTGGCACTTAGGAGCCTTGACCGTCAAGCTCGCGTCGCGCAGGCGGGTTAAAACTGCCCGCAAGTGTGCCTTATGCTCAGGCCACGATGCGGAAAATATTGCTACATCGTCTAAATACGGCAAAGCGAACTCTTCCTGTCCCCGCAACACTTTGTCCATGAGGCTAGAAAAGCAGTACGGCGCATTCTTTAAACCAAAACTCAAAACTTTAGGACGGAATGTTCCCATTGGTGAAATGAACGCCGCATATCTACTAGCCTGCTCTGTAAGGGGAACCTGCCAGTAACCCCTGACTAGGTCTAGTGTGGAGATAAACTGAGCGTTACTAACTTTCTCGATGCGCTCCTCGATGTTCGGAATCGGATAAATTTGATCCTTAGTGATGGAATTAAGCTTGCGGTAATCGACGCAAGGACGAGGGTCCTTGCCCGGTACCTCCACTAAAATCAAAGGGGAGGTATAATCACTCTCACAAGCCTCAATAACATCCAGCTCAAGCATTTTCTTTACCTCAGCTTCCATAATATCGCGCTGGCGCGGCGGCACCCGGTACGCCTTGGACCGTACCGGCTCTGCCGAGTTAAGTTCTATGTCATGAGTAAGCACGGAAGTCCTACCTGGCCTATCAGAGAACTGACCTCGAAACTCCTGCAAGAGCTCGTGCAGCTCGGTTTTCCGCTCAGGCGACAGCGGTGCTTTCAATACCAAGTCACTAATTACTTGTTCAGTGCCTTCCCTGTTCGTCACTGAACACAATCCCGGAAGCTCGACCGGAAGCTCTTCGGGAGCGTTTACCATCATACACACCACTGCTTCCCGTTGTCTATATGGTTTGAGCAGATTACAGTGGTAAACCTGCTGTACTTTACGTTTTCCTGGTAGGTTCACTACGTAGTTAACGTCCGACAGTTTTTGCACAATCCGTGCCGGACCCTCCCACTGCACCTCGAGCCTGTTTTTCAGCGATGTCCGTAAAATCATTACGTCGTCGCCCACCTCAAAACGACGGGCCCTTGCTGTCCGATCATAATAAACTTTGGCCCTCTGCTGGGCTTTTCTCAGTGCTTCACCTGACAACTCCTGTGCCCTTTTTAAACGTTCGAGTAGCCCCAGCACGTACTCCACCACGACTGGGTCGTCGCCCTGGCCTTCCCACGATTCTCGAAGCATGCGCAGCGGAGACCGCAGCGTGCGACCATACACAAGCTCAGCTGGCGAAAACCCCGTAGCCTCATGGGGCGCGGTTCTCAATGCAAACATCGCTGCAGGCAAGCATAGCTCCCAGTCTGTTTTCTTTTCAAAACACAACGCTCTCAATACCCGCTTCATGACGGAGTGGAGCTTCTCAACGGAGTTCGATTGTGGATGGTACACGGAGCTATGTAAAAGCTTTATTCCACACCTTTTTAGAAAGGCCGTGGTCAAAGCGCTTGTAAACACCGTGCCCTGGTCTGACTGGATTTCCGCAGGAAAACCAACCCGCGCGAATATGGACAGTAGTGCATTAACAATCTCAACCGAGCTGAGTTCTTTAAGCGGTACGGCCTCGGGGAACTTTGTTGCTGGGCAGATCACAGTCAAAATGTGTTTGTAGCCTGAGGTCGTTACCGGCAGTGGTCCTACTGTGTCAATAACGAGTCGTCTAAAGGGCTCCGTAATGATAGGCACCAACTTCAACGGCGCTCGCGCTTTGTCCCCAGGTTTGCCCACACGCTGACAGGTGTCACATGTCCTTACGAACAGTTCTGCGTCACGAAAACACCCCGGCCAATAATATTCTTGCAAAAGACGGTCCTTAGTCTTTTTAACTCCTAGGTGCCCGGACCACGAACCTCCATGAGACATGCGCAACAAATCCTGACGATAGCGCTGAGGCACGACGAGCTGATCGAACTCAACTCCCCTGCGGTCGAGATACTTGCGGTACAGGATCCCCCTTCTTTCTACAAAACGGATATTTTTCTGGGCGATCCCTTCTTTCACATTACAGCGGATATTCTCTAGGCTGCGGTCCTTTTTTTGCTCTGCAATCAGATCACAACTGCGGACTTCTAGTAACCTATTAAGTCCCTCTGACGTAGGCGCGATGAGCAGGTCTGCAGGTAGTTCCTCTAATTTTTCGGTGTCCGGCATTCTCTCTGGCACATCCGATGCCTTCAACGTTTCAGGCTCCTTTCTACACAGTGCAGATATGCTCTCAATCTCAGTGTGCTGTATCTCCGACCCTTTTCCACTGTTCGGCAGCGTCGCCTCCGCAACTACCGCCTTTGCAGCTAGCTCCAGAGCTCTCGATCTAGTTAAGGCCTGAACACTAGCCTCACCAAACAAAAGTCCCTTTTCGCGCAAGAGTTGATCGGACCTGTTTGAGAATAGGTACGGGTACTGAGGGGGGAGCATAGATGACACCGCGGCCTCTGTCTCAAGTGCGCCGAAAGGTCCTTCAATACGCACTTTTGCTACGGGCAAACACACGCTGTGTGCTTCTACGGCTTGTTTGATCCACGCGCACTCGCCCGTGAACATATCGGGTTCTACGTACGAGGGGTGAACCACATCCATCGTCGCCGCAGAATCCCGAAGAACTCGGCACTCTTTCCCGTTCACAACGAGGTCTCGTATGTACGGCTCGAGAAGCTTCATGTTCTCGTCGCCACTGCATACTGACAAAAGCACGAGCTTTGTTTTCGCTTCGGGACACTGCGCCGAAAAGTGTCCCGGCTTCTGGCAAGTATAACACGCGCGCGGCTGCCTTGCCTCGAACCTCTTTCTGCGTTCGGCTTCCGCCGTCTCTTTGCGCTCGGACGGACCGTTTTCACTCTGGTCCGCACCACGTTTGCCCTCCTTTATTCTAATGGGCGTGAACTTCGGCCTCTCGAACTTCGAGCCGAATTCACTCTTTTGACCGTCCTTAGCTCCGCGAGCCCGACGAGTCACAAACTCCTCTGCTAGCTCGGCGGCTCTCGCCACCGTACTGACGTCTGGCCTGTCCAAGACCCAGTACCGAACGTTCTCCGGTAACCGTCTATAAAACTGTTCCAGCCCGAAACACTGCAGAACCTTCTCGTGATTACCAAAGGCCCTCTCCTCTTTGAGCCATTCCTGCATGTTTGACATAAGTTTGTAGGCGAAATCCGGATACGACTCATTTTTGTCTTTCTCAGTTTCGCGAAAGTTCCGACGGAACGCTTCCGCTGACAGCCTGTACTTTTTTAGCAGACTCGACTTCACATGATCAAAATCCTCTGCCTCCTCTTTCTTCAGGCGAGCGATTACGTCGGCCGCCTCAGCGGGCAACAAAGTGAGCAAGCGCCGTGGCCAATTCAGGCGTTGACCCCGCGTGCCTTTCGCGACTCATCGGCATTCCGCTGCTACCACGCCGATTTTTTCTCACGAAGGAGGCGAAACGTAACAGTTGTTTCAAGCGTTTCAAACGTTGGTCTACGTTTTTGCTACTACATACCGTGCCAAGATTTTCCCCTTTTTTGCTGCATTATATATATATATATATATATATATATATATATATATATATATATATATATACTCTGACGAAGGCCAGACAATGGTCGAAACGTATATATATATATATATATATATATATATATATATATATATATTACAGTATTACGACAAACGCGACTGTTCTAACGTTTAGTTTGCCAACAGTTTCGGGAATGGTATTCCCTTCGTCAGGGCAGGCTTACAATGAATCCGTTTCGTCAATATAAGGACACAGAACAAGCGAGGAGGTATAATCTCCGCCCTCTAAACAAACATGAGAATGAGGGCAGGGGACCGTATAATAGGCAGCATGACAAGTCTCACACGGGCTGCGGCTGAACAACAACCAGAAAAACAAACGGGGAGGTGGAAATGGTAGCAAAGAACGAGCCTGAACAGCACAGCGATAGAAGGGGCAAAAGAGCGTTAAACCCGGCTCTCGGCGCACACGGAAGCCGCTACCCCCCCCCCCCCCCCCCCCAATACGCGCACACCCCCGCAAGACGCCGCCGGGTCCGAGCGGGCGGCCCGTATCAGGTATCCTGAGACGCTTGCAAGGGA